>NW_019103953.1:0-4614 GCF_001856785.1 Myzus persicae
AATTTTTATTTGAAGTATAAAAAATAAATGTAAGCGCCAAAAAAATATGAAACCAAAATTAATTACTTTAAACATCGACGCTTTCGGGCTTCGGTGAAATTCCTGATATTGCATGTGCATTGAGGAATAAATCAGATATACGACTGAACTTAAGTCTGAAAATATTGAGATTTACTATGAAAAAAAAACTGTATGGATCGCTTCATATTTCTTATTCACGTCTGCAGCTTTGCTAACTGAAATTTTAGATGGATTGCGTCTTTGCAGCCTGCTACTCCGACAATCGCCACGGATTGCATTATAATTTTATACTACGTCAATATGATAAAACCATAGATATCTTACAAGATATATTACATAGATATATTATTATATATAATATATTACAAATTTTTTTTATCAAGTTATTTGTTGTTTGAGATTTGATCATTAAGATAATGAATTGAGGTATAACAATAAACCAAAATTGTTTATAATTTGAAAATTTGAATTACAACAATTTATAAAGTAGCAATTATTTTAATTTTTAATTTAATAATTAATAAAGGTGGTGTTTAAATATTCGAAGCACAAGTATATTTTTTTATGAGTTATTAAATAAAAATCTTATTGTAAATAAATGTGATTACTACTTTTTAGATTTAACATAAAGGTATTCAGTGCCTAATGCATCACATTTACCGTATAGCGACTACACCAACTATAGTTTGTAAAATTCTAAGTTAAATCTTTTCTCTGAATACTGTCGAGCACGAAATGTAGTAATTAATATTTTATGTATTAATTTTGAGTACACTGGTTAGGTATATTTTAAGCTATTCGAGAATATTTCAAATTTAAAATGTCTGTATTTAGTAGTACATCTAACTTTAAATGCTCATTAAAAAAATCGTTTCTATGCATTTTAAATATTTTTCAACTAATATTGTAAATATCTATCAATAGCCTTTTATTGAATTTTCAGGCTATTTTGCCCAACAAATACAATTTTATTAACAATTATAGAAAAACAAAACTAAATAAACTAAAAAAGTTCAAAATTCAAATTGTTTGTAAACAGCTCAAAACGAGTACATCAAAAGTATATGAATTGAAAATATCAACAAATGGTGTGAATTTTAAATATCTGCAATGATTGGGTTTTCAACTACAAAAAAATAAGTAAAAATCACTATATGAGAAATTAAGTGAATATTCAATGTTGTCAAAATGTCAACTTCAAATGCTCATAAAAATTTAATTTGAATTTCCGGTAGAATTTTTTTTTTGATAAAGGTAAACAAACTCATAAGGAATCTTGTATTAAGTTTTAAAAACTTAGATATAAAACGAAAAATTTTTATGAATTTCTAACTCAAAATATTATACTAATTTTGTCAAAATTCAAAATTCTAACGCTTATAAAAATGTGTTGTCAAAATTGTATGGTTTATAGAAAACGCCGTTATAAATATTCAGTAAAAATGTCATGTATATCCAAAGTATTTTTTTTTTTTTTGAGAGAGTTACATCAAAACCAAAATCGATTTGGTCGAAACCGGGTTTCTGTAAAAATTCACTTTTTTTCCTTAATTTTTTGTTTGTTTTTTCTGCCGCTTTTGAAAACTATTGAGAATTGTTTTATTTGGACCCCTCGAAGTACCGATACTATTCACATTTCTAAAAGAAAAGATGCTGTTGAAGAAAATCGAAGCACTTTTACTCTCCCAAAATAACGTGAAGACAGGAACAAAATAACTTTAAAAAATAAATTGTAAAATCAATAAATTCATCGCTCCGCTCGAAATCTTAAAGAAGTTAAAGAGTTAAAATTGAAATAACTTTAATTTTTTAACTCGTACACACCTAGATTTGAATAACTACAAGATTTTAGGATATTTGAACGCCTGTGTCTATATTATATTACACAATGTTATATAAAGATGCCTATTACCTATGCTATTATAAAAGTATATTTTTCATAATCATTCGTACGGGGTAATTACTGGTTAGGTTAGTGAGTTTACCACTCTGTGAACATTTTTGTTTTTTAGATACAACTATAATATAATTTAATATTAATATATAATAGAACAATGAAATATATATAACCCTAAATTATTAGTGTCCTGCAACTGCTAACTTTGGATTTAAATTAAACCATATAATATATGTCTATTTCAAATACTTATAAATAGGTTATAATTATTAAATTACCCTACGATCAGCGAGCAGAAAAACGACGACGACGAGTGGCGTTTGTATATTATTTGATCTCTCGTATTTTATGCATTTGCTCTCAGAAATAAAATATGTGTCTACATAGGGGTAGCATATTTTTCATGAAATAAAATTTCTATTTGAAGTATAAAAAATAAATTTAAGCACCAAAAAAGTATGAAACTAAAATTAATTACTTTAAACATCGACGCTTTCGGGCTTCAGGGAAATTCCTGATATTGCATGTGCATTGAGGAATAAATCAGATATACGACTGAACTTAAGTCTGAAAATATTGAAATTTATTTTGAAAAAAAAAAACCGTACGGATCGCTTCATGTTTCTTGTTCATGTCTGCAGCTTTGCTAACTGAAATTTTAGATCGATTGCGTCTTTGCAGCTACTCCGACAATCGCCACGGATTGCATTATAATTTATACTACGTCAATATGATAAAACCATAGATGTATTACAAGATATATTACATAGATATATTATTAAATATAGTATATCACACATTTTTTTTATCAAGTTATTTGTTGTTTGAGATTTGATCATTAAGATAATGAATTGAGGTATAACAATAAACCAAAATAGTTTATAATTTGAACATTTAAATTACAACAATATATAAAGTACCTATTATTTTAATAATTAATTAAGGTGGTATTTAAATATTCGAAGCACAAGCATATTTTTTTATGAGTTATTAAATAAAAGTCTTATTGTAAATAAATGTGATTACTACTTTTTAGATTTAACATAAAGGTATTTAGTTTCCAATGCATCACATTTACCGTACATCGACTATACCAACTAATAACTATAGTTTGTAAAATTCCAAGTTAAATCTTTTCTCTGAATACTGTCGAGCGCAAAAATTAATAATTAATATTTTATGTAATAATATTGAGTGCATTGGTTAGGTACATTTTAAGCTATTCGAGATTATTTAAAATTTAAAATTTCCTTATTTAATTTCCGATAGATATTCAATAATCAGCAGAGTGACTTTCCCAGCTTTATAAAATAATTTGATGTTTGATGTACGACGGCGTCACTTTAATTCGCGGTTCGACCACAAGCAGACGGCATAGTAATATTCATATATTTCTCAACATTTATAAAAACTAAAAATAAAAATTGTTGAATTTTGCTGGACATAAAAACTCCCGTGTACTGTACTACTGTAGTATGACTAGTATGTACAACACAATTCATATCTATTTAATTGTATAAATATGTTAGTATTCTGCGACCTGGATATGCCGTCGTCGTTTGTGCTATAAGCGTATTTTTTTGTGTTGCGCGCTCGGAAACAAAAAATATGCCCCTACTTTATCCGAGTAGCAAATTGTCTGTGACAATAAATTTTAATTTTGAGACTAAAAAGTAAAATATGTAAGCCCCAAAAGAATAAGTAATCAAACTTACGTATACTCTTCGTATATCGACTGTTCGGGGAATATATTATAGCTGCAAGGACATATCTGGAGTGCAGATGCCATATCGAGGAACTTCTTTCTTCATATAAACCCGAACGGAAAAAATCGAGATTTTTTATAAAAATTACTTGAGTAAAATTAAATATGTGAGCAAATGTTTATTGTTGCCTTACACATTTCTCTTTTGTTCAACGAAATTATTAGAATTGTGAATCGTCTCCGACGAATGACGACGATCGGCTTTTGCCATAGATGATAGATATAATATAATATGTTGTTATCAGTTTTCGAGTTTTTGAATTCTTTGGATGTCACGATACATTTTTTATTTCAGATTCCGAAACATAATATTATTCGGAGTGTTTAAATCTAAACAATTCAGAACATGGAACTCTAGGCCATTTGGATACACTACTGTCGTGAGTCCACTTTTTTGTCCGGCATCTCACAATATTGTTTTTAGTCTTAACGGTTAAACTATAACTTAATATAAAACTCTAGAAGTGCCGAGACATGAAAAATATTCAAAATTAGGCTTTGAAATGTACAGAAGTAATAAAAAAATGGATACTTTAATTTAATCGTGAATATAATATTCTCTCTGGGTTCAGCATTAATATGTTATCAAACAATATTATTCTATAATAGTATGCAGTATTAACTATAAAATTGTGTGATTATATTTTACTACTACAGTATAGTGTAATAAATAATGTAATATTTATACAGCCGTGTAGGTACCTAACTGAGGCTCTCACATAAAGATAAGTGACGGTGGAAAAAACCTTATGGCCAAGGTTCAGGACTTGTAGCATTTGCATACCTTTTTTATTTATTGTAAAATGTAGCAGAGTGCGAAATAAATTCATACCAAATCTAAAATTTGAATGTTCATATTTTGCATAGTTCATACATTTTGCAGGAAACCGCTTATTTTTACGTTATTGTGCTTAATTTGCATATTTTAGAA
>NW_019103953.1:5778-211185 GCF_001856785.1 Myzus persicae
AATATAGAGTAAAAAGAATTAATAAATACATTTAAAAAAATAAATTATTAATTTATGTTTATTGTAATATTACCATGTATTAAGACTATAAGGGTAAGAAACAATTATTCTATATTAAACTTATATTAAATAGTAGCCCGATATATTCTGTAAAATACTTCTGTAAGCAGTATATTTCAATTGTGTATTACATAATATAATTTTAAATTATACTATAAACTATACCTACGTATAAACACCAATGATTGGTATAATTTTTGGACTCGAAATTATAAATAAGTTAGCGGCTATTTGCAAAATGTTAGCAGCATATTTCAATTCGTAGCTCAAAAGAGGGTGTAGAGTGAAGTCGCCCCCCATCTTATATTTTTCATACCGCGAGGGTAATTTATTTGCAAACTATTTAATAATCTATTCATATGGCCGTCGATGAACTTTTCTGTAGCTATTTCACATTACATAGCTGCAGAATTATTTATACTGCATGAAACCCAGAAAAATTATGCTGATTTAAAATGTATATGATGTCTTAGTTATTTACTAACAAGATTATGAAATTAAAATGTACCAATATGTTATTAATATTGTAGGAAATAAGAGAATTATTAATATATTTTCTTTTATTTATGTGAAGTGTGTTAATATGTATTTTAAAATTTTGATTTATCGAGGATTGTAGGTTTAGGTGCAGGGGAGGTGTGGGTGGCTCTGCCACAACTCTGTGATGCATTCACAGATTTAGCACCCTGCGTTTTAGAGGTCTAGTTGCGTCATTCCATATAGATAACTTAGAAAACGATAGTTTCGTTGAAGAACCTATAAGGTCAGATACAGAAAAAAATTTAGAAACAGTTGAACAAGAAGTGATTTCACAAACAGTAGTTACTGAAGATGCAGAAAATGAAAAATCTAGTAATGAACCATTATTTAAAAAACCAAGAACAAACCGAAAAATGTTACCCAGTGAAAGAGTGGTGGAACCGATGTTGGAATTTCTAAAGACAAGAACTCAACCAAAAAAAATTAATGAGGATACACCTGAACTTTTTTTAAAGTATTATTTAAAGTATTTAAAATTAAATGATAAAAATCAACGTCGATTCAAAAAAATTGTATTAAATACCATTGATCAGCTCTCGACAGCCAAGAAACGTCGTATGAAATGCCAAGATACAATAATGCGCCACATTCTAATATTATACCTCATTGATCATTTAAATGCAAATCATTAACCGCAGCAATTTAATGCAATTCAGTACATTGCGAGTTCTCTAGATTTCTTCTCGTCGGATAGTTCAAGTTCTTATATTTTGCATTATTACAGTTGATTTTTCATTATAATAAATTATCATTTTTATATTGTTAAAAATTAAGTATAATTAAGTATAACCTTATTAAGTGTTAACTTATTTTATTATAATAGTATTATAACAATAAAAAGTAATATGTTCAAGAGCATTCGCAAGTCTAAAAGAATTATTTTTATACTACCTGCTATTTTAAATTCTTAGTGGAGCGAAAAAATGAAAATGTAAAAAAAGTTGGACAAGTGGGTACTGCTCTGCTGTTCAGTAGTTATCAAGCATGTCGTTGTAATGGATATGTTATAATTTAATTCAATGATAAATCATTGTATAAGATAAACAAAATTTTTTTTTTAAACACATCATTGTAAAATCAATACATTATTTCGCTGTGCTCCGCTCAAAATCTAATATCTAATTATGTAGAATTTGTCATTAACTTACCTCAATGTCACCAATAATTTCTCTTCTGGAGTGATACTTTTTCTGAAATTAGTATCAGTTTTTCGAATTTCATCGTTAAGTATTTCTAGAATATAATCAAACGTGTCGGTACTCATTCGTGTAAAATTTCTAAATTTACATTCGTCATTTCGAAGTTCATGAACAAAATATTTAACTGTATTATTTTCAGTTCGTTTCAATTTCAAAGAATGAACCCAAAGTTTTTTTTTATTTTCTTCCTGATCAATTTCTCTTAAAAGAAACCATAAAATAGGAATAGCAACGTCTTCCTCGTCGGACGACATTTTGACGACTACTTGATATATTTTTATTTGACTAGCTATGTTTTATGTAGTGAGCGACAACAATGCTTTATTATGACTAAAGCAAAATGACTAAATATGACTTACATTTCTTCAGTCAATTTTGCTTTACCAGTGTGCGGTCACCCTAAAATTTAAATGACGTCTGAATGTCGATTAGAAAAACGGAACATTCGTGGTATAAGTGATATTGGTCTATGGTATAAGCACAGAATAGATTAAATTTAATCTTTTCTGTGGTATAAGCACAGGGTATATAAAAATACTAGATAGACGACTACGACTCCCTATTCCTACAATGTAAAAATTATGAAGCCTACAAAATGCCCGAGATTATTTATCTATTCTGTGATTTGTGGGCTTCAAAATCATTTCCAAGTCAACTATCTAGTATTTTTAGGTATATATAGGTATGTGGGTATAAGGCTCTCTAGGTATTTGCGGTATAGGCTGAATTAAATTGATAACATTGATAACAGTTATCATTATTTATTTTGAAATAGGTAGGAGAAATAATTTTCAATTCGTTAATCGTTTTGTTTTAAAAATTTCATATTTTTCAACACTTTCATTTTTTTTTAGAATGTTATAAGAATAAAATAATGAAAAAAAGAGTCGTAATAACTGGTATGGGTGCCATTTGTCCAGCTGGTGCCAATAAATATACATCTTGGAGAAATATTTTGTCAGGAAAATCGTTTATAAGAAAATTGGACAATGACCTTTATAAAAACATTCCTTCCAAAATCGCGGCGACTCTAGACGGACTGGAGGATTTGCCAGGATCAGTGCCTAAGAACAAATTACGTACAATGGCCCCTTCGACTCGTCTAGCACTGATTGCTGCCCAAGAAGCAGTTGATGATTCAAAAATATTTTCATCTACAGTCGATAAAGAGAGTATTGGAGTCAGTGTAGGAGTGGGTATGGTAGACTTAGAGGATGTGTGTCAAACAGCCAAGGCTTTAGAAATAAGTTACAGTAAAGTCAGCCCATATTTTGTGCCACGTATTCTACTCAATATGGCAGCTGGCCAAATAAGCATGACTTATGGCATACAAGGACCCAATCATGCTGTGTCTACTGCTTGTGCAACCGGAGCCCATGCAATTGGTGATGGTTTTCGTTTTATTCAGTATGGACAAGCAAAAGCAATGATTTGTGGTGCTGCTGAGTCATGTATAAGCCCATTGTCATTAGCTTCTTTTTGTAGAATACGAGCACTATCTACTCAAAATGATAAACCAGAATTAGCATCAAGACCATTTGATGTAAATCGAGATGGTTTTGTTATCGGTGAAGGGTCTGCTATGCTTATACTAGAAGAATTAGAACATGCTCTCAATAGAAACGCTCATATTTATGGAGAAGTTCTGGGTTATGGTTTATCTGGTGATGCTTCACACTTAACAGCACCACCAGAAAATGGCCAAGGAGCTTTACTAGCCATGACTAGAGCCATTTTAGATGCTAATGTAGACAAGACACAAATTTCATATGTAAATGCACATGCCACCTCAACTCCGGTAGGAGATGCCATCGAATTAACGGCAATTAAAAGACTTTTTGATGAGCACTGCATTAATGTACATGTTTCATCCACAAAAGGTAGTCATGGTCATTTACTAGGGTCAGCTGGTAATTTAGAGAGTATTTTTACAATTCTTGCTTGTTATGAAGGTGTTATTCCACCAACAGCAAATCTAAACAACATTTGCAAAGAAGCTGAAAATTTAATTTGTGTTGCTAAAAGTCCAATGCAATGGAAGCAAGAAAATAGAATAGCAATAAAAAATGCATTTGGTTTTGGAGGTACAAACGCATGTCTCTGTTTTTCTAATTTTATTTCATCATAAAACTAGTATAACTTTAAAACCTAACTATATGGATCACAAAATGCTAAAGCTGTAAGTGATTTTTGATGTCCTTCATATTCACGTTCTATGTTGCCGCTTTCTACGTTCCATAATCTTGCCATGCCATCTGATGAAGCTAAAAAATAAGAAAAGAAAATCATGAAGTATAATATTATGTATCCACTATAAAATTGTAAAAAATGTAGCACTGCCAAATAAAAGTTTATGTATCTAAACCTGTTAACAAAATATAAAAATTAGTTTTACTATTTTACTAAAATAAATATCCACGTTGCATGTTCATACAAAAACTGAATAAATGTAATTTGATGAAAATAACTATTGATGAATAATGACTTATGAGTTCACACAAAAATTAATATTTTAGATTTAGAGATGTAAGGACCTTATAGAAATAACTTTCTATTAATAAATATGAATACATTTTTATCTTCAATGCTATTGATTATACAGTGGACGCCGCTTATAATACTCACATTGGGACCAACACAAAGTGAGTCTTATAACCGAAGTAGGAAAAAAAATTAATTACATATTTATGAATTTTATTTTACTACATATTTTTCTTTAATTTTAATACTCTAATACATATTACATGTGACATAAGTATTATTGAATAAATTAAAAAAATTCTGATAAAAAATTAAAATTACAATATCTACATACATTAATAAAAAATTATAAAAGATGTATGTATAATGTACCTATATATTATTTATGAAAAAGAATTGTGATTTTGTTTTTTTTTTTAGTTATAAACTAATATTCCGGAAATATATTGGAAAATGTGAAAGACGATACAATTTGTTGTACATACACACATAATAAAGCAAAAAACATTAATTTATTTCTAAATTTTGACCAAAAATGTTTATTTTTTACCATTTTTTTTTTTACAAAATTTGAGTCTTATAAACGAATTGTTGAGTCTTATAACCGAAATTTTTATGAAGTATTGGGATACGTCCGGACCGTTTCAGACAATTTTGAGTCTAATAAGCGACTGAATCCTATATCCGTGATTCTTATAAGCGGTGTCCACTGTATTATAAATACCAAAAACAAATTAATTAGTTAAGAGCAGAGGTGGAGGGATGTAGGATTATTTGAAGCAACTGCTTAATGTCCAAAATGGGTGTGTGGCCGAGTCCGAATGGGTAATGTTTAATTATAAGACCTAAACACAAATATCATGACAAATATTATAATTTAGTTATTAATGGTCTCTGCTACTTGTTTTGGTTCAATAGAGGGGTGGCGGTAAAAATATTAAAAGTAAATGATATGCTTCAAAGCCTCCACAATTTTGCAATGCCACTGGTTACATTAACCATAGATCTAATTTGTTATAAGCTTTTTAACCTTCTTCTTCTAGTGGGGGTTTCGGCCTCCAAGACCAACTCTGTAAACAAATTTACAAGTATCTCTTTTTATCCATTGACAACTCAACCCAGCATCCATTCGGTACTACTGCTACCACCTTTCTTATTCTATCTTCTAATCTTAAGAGAACGCAAAACCACCATTAGTTGTCTCCATCTTACAAGTATTCAGTATGGAAAATTGTACACTCAGCAGACTACGTTTTACTCTAAACATAATCTGCTGAGCATATTATAATGTATCTAAAAAACAGTTTTTTTCCAACCACCTCTTCCTCAATGACCCTTTACATGCAGAAATTTGTTTTTCTCCAAATGTGCCCAGCCCACATTAATCTTCTCTTTTTAATTATTTTTGTTATATCCAGTTTTAGAAACATGTTTATTAATTTATAAGTTGTTATAAATATTCCCAATAATACCTGTCAATAAATGTTCTGAATCATTACTAAACGCTGTATCCCACACCCATCTCTGCCGTTCATCTTTTAGTTCTTGTTTTAAAGAAAAATCACTAGTTTTCCAGATAAAAGCTGTTCGATCACCTGCAGTTGTTACTAACAATCTATTACAATTAAAGAAATTAATCGGAGATTAATATAATTACAAGTCAAAATTATTTATATTCTTACGTTGAATCAGGACTGAATTTACAATGAAGAGCATACTTCCTGTGAGCATTCATTTTGTGCTCTGGACTTAGTCTAGAACCATTACCGTTATAACTCCATAGGTAACAGTTTCCTTTATTATTTACAGAAGCAACATAATTTGCACTAGAATCAATAGCCACGCATTGTATAGATGCATCAACTTCAGGTATCTAAACTTATGAAAAGTTAAAACAGGAAGAAAATTGAAGAACTGCATTAATGTTTTACACTTACAAGTTGTTCATTGTGATCAGTTTTCAAATCCCATAAATGAAGCAAGCCAGACTGATCACCTAATATTAACTCACCTTGATTAGGATGAAGACAAATACTAGTGATAGGAGCAGTTGTTTGAAATATACGCTGACATTGCAAGTTTCTAGACCTGCTCAAAATATAATAATAACTTGTATGTTATTTTGTGTAATTTAATCTTCTTTTGTACCTTAAATCCCACACACGGGCACTACAGTCTTCACCACATGTAAACATCCATTTACCATCTTCATGGAATCCAACACCAGTAATGTTTTTTGATATTCCTTCATAGTTTAAAATTGGATTTGGATTGCTTGAATTTAAGTCATACATACGGATATGTTGAAACCCTGTAAAACAAAATACCAAAATTAAGTACACAGTTAAATATGGGATTTAATTATTTAAAAAATTACCTGCAGCAGCTAAGAGTTGTCTGTCGGGTGTGATTTCCAATGCATTTACTTGCTAAATGAATTAGTCAAGGATTCTATTCACACAAATTATTTATAAAAAGTTTAAAACAAAATATTTTAATATTATAATTAGTTTTATCATGTTAGACAAACTAATGCCTACTACAAATGTTTAAGTCACAATACAGAGTACATACAATGACTCTCAGTATATTAAGTACACAGTATTTGTACACAGGAACAACATGAACAAAAATTATGTTCCTACTACATATATATTGAATTAAAATTTTTCACAATTTGATTCATTCAACTTTTATCTAGACAAGAAAGTTCAACAGATTTAAAGCAAGATAAATATTTAAGATTGCGTCTTTAAGGATACAGAATCTAAATGTGTTAAGCTTCTATTGCAAACTCCAGTATTTGCATGCCATAACTTAATGGTGTGATCATATCCTCCAGTAGCCAACAGTACCTTTTCAGTTAATGCATTGTCTACCATTATTGAACTTTAAGTTAATACATTGATGGAGAATATCTGAATGAATAATTTAAAACTTTATTTTTCGGTGACAAAACTAATACATCCAAAATCAATTTAAAATTTTACAGTTTAAATTCATTTTTAATATTAGGAAAATATAAAATAATGGTATTTAATAATTGGGCTTAACAATATATTATGAAAATGAAATTGAAATATTTGAAATATGAATTATGAATATTGAATTGCGATTTAAGACTAAAGAATGACTCAATTATGGTTTTTATTTATATTATGGGAAATTAGGAACATTTTAATATTATTATTATTATTATTATTATTATCATCTTCGTTCGTGCTAAAGTTAAAATGTTCATATCACGTCGTGTCCAAATTATTATCAATTTAACAGTTTGTCAATTTACACGATCAGACATACGCGTGGCAGGATAAGGCAACACTGAAGAATTCCCGTCTTTCTCTCACTCATTAGTCATTGGTGGCTGATGTACGGCAGATTGCAGAGTGAAGACTGCAGACTGATAAGTCAACTATAAAACTTAACTATGATATTATTATGATAAATTTATATTTTATTTTAGCAAAACTCTAAATCTAAATTCTAAAGGTAATATACTATTATTGAGTATTTGAATTTTGTTACTGTCTGTAATTGTCTACTGATGTCTGATCCTTGATAATATAATGTGTTCTTTTCAATAGTTGATTGATGATTGCTAATTGCTGTTGTGTTTATAGCTTTCTAATGACATTCGACCGAGTGGCGTCATGACATGATTGTTTGAGTTGCAAATCTATTGTATAAACAAGTCGACAATTTACTTAAATAACACAAAATCTAATGAAGAATTAACCAAACCAAAATGGCTAACAAAGGTAAATGAGATTTATAAACTATTAAACTACTTCTACATATTATAAGATAATAATGATTAATATTAGGTATATGAAGCTATTTTGTGAAAATTGGTAGTACAGACAATATTGTGATATTATTAAAAATATATCTAGTCAAAATTACATTTGAACATATTATTTTCTCTTTTAACTTTGAATTAAAGTTGATACTTGTAGAATTTATTGAAATAATATGTATTTTAGTGTCATTACAATTGGGAACTATAAAATTATTATTTTCTTTATATAATAGAATTCTATTTCTACAATACTATTCAGAGATTATCATCATATTATGTTAAAGTAACTGTTATTACCTATTTTATTTAATTAACTTATTTTTCCTTTGCAGGTGGTCCTGAAACTGAAGAACAAACCAGATTAAGGTTTCAAGTAGAACTTGAATTTGTTCAATGCTTAGCTAATCCAAATTATTTAAACTGTAAGTTTTAATTTTTAACAATGGTATTTACAAGCAATTTAAAAAATGTATTTCTTATTTTTCTACTATTCAGTTTTAGCTCAACGTGGATACTTTAAGGATCAGTCTTTTATTAATTATTTAAAATATTTACTATACTGGAAAGAGCCAGATTATGCAAAATTTATTAAGTAAGTACTGATAATAATTAAACGTTATACCTCTAGATAGATTCCTGATTTTAACTAATCATCTATAAATAATTAGTTTGTTTATGTTATGTAACACATATCTATATTATCACATAATATTTTATTACACTTATGTGTATTATAGGCCTAAAATAATATAAGTATAGAGTAATATTAAATTTAACTGCATGCATGATTAAATATTAAATGCATTAACCTATTTTAATTTTTAACTTTATAAATCACTCACCAGTTTTTATATTTTTTTTTACATTCCATATGGATACTGACCATTGATATGCAATATTTGGTATGCTACTTAATTAAAAATGGAAAGTATTATTTAAGAGTTAATTTAATTATGAGTCCAGAAATTTAAGTCTTAAAATAATTTACCATGTATATACCATTATGAAATACCAATAGTATATAATTTATTAAATTCTAAAAATAAATATAAACATTTGTTCAGCATTTTAGAAAATTGTATTAACTATTTTATAATAAGAATGTGTGCTTAATTTTTTAAACCCATCTCACATCCTACTTCAAAAACTTAAGAGTATATTATATAGTATATTTAAAAAGTAATAAACAGTGATGACATTTTTAAAATAATTATAATCAATTAATTGTGAATCACACTTTATCAGTTTTATTTTTATAGTTTGATCATCAATTAGTATAGAAATCGATTTAATTAAGAAAAATAAATGAAATGTATAAATACTGAGTATAAAATACAACATGATGACATACAAATATATAATAATTATATTTTTTTTAAATAACTTACAGTTTACTCACAAAGATTTTTAAATTGTTTACAGGTATCCCATGTGTTTGTACTTTTTAGATCTTTTACAGCATGAACCATTTAGAAAAGAAATAGCTACTGCTATTTGTTCGAAATTTATTGATGATCAGTTGTTATTGATTTGGCAACATTACACTAGAAGGAGAACTAAATTGATTCATACTGCATATGAGCACAATATGAATATGATGAATAAATCTGGTACATCAAACATTGGACAAGCACAAACTAATGGCACAAATGGAATCATGCCAGCTACTATGCCCATTCCTAAAGTGATGCCTCCTTAATTTACTATCATTTATAATTTAAGATTATTTTATAACTTATTGTTGTATGTATCTTTCCATGTATAAAATGTGCATTAGGTTTTTAAATATAATTATAAGCTGTTTATCTGAAAATAACTTTAATTATTATGTATTAACTATTTGCATTAACATATTTTCACATTACCTAAAGTGATTTTTAAATAAATCAATACTTGAAACATACAATTTTGCACTTGATTGTATTTTGAAAATTAAAAATGTATTCAATTTAATTCTGATTGAATTATATGAAGGGTATTTATTTAAAAGAAATATCGTTTTTAAGATTTGTTATTTTATATTTGTAAATTGTAAATTTTTCATACATTATAATGTCATTTTTGTGAGTTGTATACTCCAAAGCAATTGTTAAAATATAAGACGCGTTAGGTCCGTTTCACATAAACACGTATGATATGCGTCCATGTGAAACGGTCCTTAAAGTATCAAGTTCATATATAAAATTAAATATAGTATAATACAAGTAAACAAAATGATATAATATTGGTTAATATTTATTTTCTCAGGCATTACTTGTTAAAAATTCAAATCAACTCGTTCAGCTCTGTACATTTCTATAAGATACAAGTTATGCCACAAAATCCCCAAAAAAACTTAATACAATTATAAGATAATCACAAAGCAACAGATGAAACTGTGCATGATACAATGGATTAAAAATACAATTTTTAATGATATTAACCATGTGATATGTTAGATCTTCAATGTAAACCGAATAGATAAGTGAAATATAGGTATGGTCTTAAATTCTTAAATGGGTTTTTGGTTAACCCATAGATAGTAATTATATTATATTAAATGTATTAAACTCTCAGCTCAGCAGTGAATGTATTGGTGTTGCAATACTGTGTTTTATTTTTTTAAATTTATTAACATGTCTATTATTGCCATTTGGAGCATTAAAAATAGTTCTATTTCTATCTTAAACATTGAGGGTGGTTTCAGGTAATTAATTTGATCTAGTTGATACTTTGAGGGGTCAAAAGTAAAAAATGTCTGATACCTTTCAAAATGACGGAATATTAAATCAAAACTTAAATTATGCCTGTCCAAAACTAGACGATTTACGATTTATAATAATGAAATAATGGCTATAGATTGCCTACCCAAAGCGCCGTCCTGAATTTATTCAATTTTATGGTAAAAGTGAACAAATATCGGCAAACGTAGATAGAACAATCAACAACAATTATTGTCTTAGACTCTCCCTACTTTTCAATCAGCACTTCCTTGTACTACAATTATTATATATTAATATCCAAATCAGTTATTCATAAAACTGCTGGTGATTGATAGTACACTCATTTGGTAGTCATATAAAGACATAAAGTAAACATCTTAATAGATTTATTTTAGGTATGTAAACCTACCTCTACAAATTGAATAAAATATGTTTAACTTAGGTACGAGAATATAAAAATGAATATACTTACAGATATTATCTACACATTTTAAATTGTAAATTGTACTTGTATAATTAGTCCACAAGTTAATATTACAAGTTTACATTTTAGTCCATGTGTCTAATTAATACAAAACATCTAAAAAGTATACCCATTTATCAATGGTGTGCATATACATATGTGCAAATATTAAGATAACAATAAAATCTAGAGTCGTTAAATTATATTTTTTATGACGATAAATGCAAATTATAATAACACAAAAAACATTCCTAGTATAATTCATAAGGGTTTAACGAATTTTGTAAGGAATATTTACATTCAAATATATTTGAGTTTAAACAAAGTGTTAATGATTCTTAGGTTCAGCAGTGAGGTGTAGCCTGCAAGTAGGGTTTTGAATAGCTGCTATTGGAATATTAGAACGTTGATAAATGTGATGATCTGACAAAAACATTACCTATGTGGCTATGTCACATTGTCACACGAGGTACCTATTGCAGGCGGCAACCTATAGTGACTAGCATGCAATTCGCAGTGCACTTAGCACTTAAATCAAAAATATGCACCAGGTGTAGTTATTTGTTGTACGATTACATTTTAAAAAACGCGACTTGTGCATACGTAAAATAACACATCTCGTTTCAAACGACAACAGTGAATCGGCCGTGAATGTATCATGAATGCAACCCGCGGTTGCCGCAACGATATTTCTGAATTGCTCTCGTCGGCCGAAAGATAAAGTCGTTATAGTACTTGATCCTCGATAGGTTCATGTAGATGATCATCATTTTTCTCCGTGATATCATTATTCATTCCTAACGTATTTAAAAAAGCTGTACATTTGCGGTTTATACATCGCCATTTTATTTCGCCTGAAGCTAACGGACGAGTTACTTTAGAATATTTAAAATTTTATAAAACGAAAAGTGGTTGTCCACGTTGGGATTCAACTATGCGTGCCATCGTCACAGTTGTGTAAACACTACTGAAACGTCGTTTCAAAAGTCCAATACAAAAAAGAAATTATTTGTCTCAATGTATTTATATAATAACACTATATATTTTAACACTCGTTAACACGATAAAGTAAATAGATACGTTGAAATCAGATCAAATTATGTCGTGCTTATTATATTTAATTGGTCAAAGTTAACGACCAACCTTTTTTATCACCTGACATTTTCGGGCCGAATCGATTTATTTTACTACCTGTAATTTCCGGGCCGAGTTTACAACAAAAAAGGTAACTTCGGGCCCAGTTTACATTTGCCTGTTCATGCAACCCAGCATAAGTCTGATAATATTAAAAATTGTATTAGTTGTTCTATGTATTGTTCTTTAATAATACGAGTAGGTAACCATAAGGATGTAATGACATTTGTTTTTGGTGATTTTAGACAAATATTTTATCGATAATGATACCAGTTACCTACCTGCGTGTCAAATAATCGAGGGTTTATCGTTTATTTTTATTATTTACAAAAGCACGGAGCGTGTCTCAAGTTTTCAACATTTAGCATGTGTGTCATAATTGCAATTTTTTTAAATATGGTTTTAGGAGACTGTTACTTTATGCTAGTTACTATGTTAATATTATATATTATAGAGCGACGCCAGTTATTATGGCTATCACCCAAAATGTGGTCTACCAATAATATTTTAAAGTATATTTGAGTTGTTGTTTGTTTGTATACTACGTTTTTATGAGTTTCCATCCTTATTGAGAGTCTCTAGACTCTAATACTTACAAATTGTATTCTCCTCGGAATAATATTAATTAGATTGGTAACTCTATGACGTGTAATATTGATTTATTTAATATACATATCACTGAGTTAACTGCTTCATTATATTTATTATAAATTAAATAAACTCAATCATGTTGTAACCTTTATCTTTTTATTTAAGATCTTTTTTTTTCTTCTTTTTATTCTTTTCGTTAAATCACTATATAGGTACCTACCTACCTACCTACCTATATAATTATCTTTTGATATAATATTTTTAATTGATAGATATCGATTTAATTTATCATAATTTACCTAAAGTTATTTCTATACTTGTTCACATTGAAACTGTCACTAAATAAATTATTGTAAATTGGAATATTTTCCGTAATAAAGATAATTATTATAAATTTGAGATATCCAATACTAATTTATCTCATGATAATATTTTAAAAGTTAAATAGGTACCAAAGTAAAAATAATAAATAATATATTCAGACATATCCGTATGCTACGCAGTAATGCTAATGCGAATATATACGATTGAATATGAACCATGTATACAGGGTGTATCAGAAAGAACCTACAGATTTAACAAACTAGTTATGTCTAACTATGTAATAACTTTTATACTACATGTTTTAATTTTGTTTTAATTTATGGTTATTGTCAATGATATAATATACAAAAAAAAAATATAGATAAGAACAACAGTTATTGCATAGTTATATTTGATTACACTTGTCGGCCATATTCTGTTATACACCCTGCAATACCTATATTATTCTAAACTAATTGCAACAGAATTTTTAATGAGAATAACAAAAGGAGTTTTTAATTAAATTTAACAAATTAATAAATTTACATTGCCCGAATGAAATCATAATAATTGTATGATAGAACGCGCCCAAAGTCCAGACAATTTTATTTTGTTATTAATATTATTATTATGAGCTACGTTTCGTATACTTATAGACTAGTTTTGGTATACCTCAGTATAATAATACTATATAGTTTACAACGCACAATTATTATATAATATTGAATACATTAATATAATATCAGAGTGTTATAGAAATTATGGAATGAAGGTAAATTTCTCGACCTCGAGTTATCGTAAAAAAATGTTGTAAAGGACGTATTTTATTAATCGGATCCCAAAGGTATAATATGAAGTGCCATAAATTAGCATGTTACACTATATACATAAAATAATAATATTATCGTATTGATTGCATCCCAGGGTTATTGAAACAACTATCCTATTTCTGTTCCAGTTGCGTTTACAGTTGACTAAAATATAGAGATGTCGTATTTTATTATATAGGTACGATGTACTTAATAAAATATATAATAATTTGTGTTAATATACATAATATATTATAAAGTATAGATTATAAATACGTCTTAAATACTATCGTAATTCATAGCTCGTTAAAAATTAACTAATTAACTATTTATTCTTTGTTTATAATTGAAGTGTATCGTAATAATATTATCCAAACTCATACGTTCTTCATTTACCAACGCATATTTAAAATTCGTATGTAGATACCAAGCTGACGAGGTTATTCATACCTACCTATAAATGTCGGGTCCTGTTCACGAAGATCCCCCTCCACCCTCGAGTAACAGAGTTGATTCCAAATCAGTGGCAATGTTTTGCAACTAATTTTTAACTGTTTGCAACCCAAAATTGTCATAATTGTCATCGATTTTTAATAGGTGATTGAGGGAAGGGAAACTTCACGTAGCCCAGAGTTGTCACATCGGTTCTACAAACTGGCAAACATTTATTATAAAATATTGACACTAATTTGGAATGGATCCGATGACATGGAGAAGAAAACTTAATAAAAAATTGAAATACATATTATGTACCTACGTTTTTATTCAACTTACCTAAATTTTAAATACATTTACAAGGTATACTTTTGAATACTATACATGTTCAAAATTCGACTTTTATAAAATTGTATTGAAATTCTCAGAAAAGATACTTTACTCAGGAATTAAAAATTAAAAATATATGCTGTCATTCGACAATGTAACAACTTTGAAAAACCATGAACAAACATCGTTGTTTTGCAATTATTACTTTAAATTACTTTAAAAAAATATTTCCAAAAACTTTTCAATACAATGATATTAGTATGTATCACTTTCCCTTATAATAGTTGGAATCTCATATGAATATGATCTGGTTTGGAATGTGTAATTAATAATGTATGATGTCATTCAAAAAAATAAAAATTTAAAAAGTCCTTAGTAACAAAACAATGTTTTGTAATGATTTCTTTGAATCTTGTATGAAAACAATTTTTTTCAAAAACATAAATACTTTTCGATTTATAATGACTAATGAGTGTGTTGTTGTTAAAAAGTGTCAATGTTACGTAACATTCCATACAGGCATGTATATACATTATGGAGGACATACCTTTATAGATATATTATACTTTGCATTGATTACCAAAGCACAAAATGAATTTGACTTTTCTTATTGTAGATATAATAACTACCTACTGAGATCTGATACTATGGACTATGGTAGATTGTATGTACTATCGAGGCTGTATTTGGTACTTAACAGTATATAGGTACTGCAGTCTGCATGCCACCAGCTGCCATATAAAAGTATAAATATATTTCATAACTCCACCACAAGATATTTTCTTACTCGATTTCTTCCTGTGAATCTCTTCGACACCCCGCAATACTCATTACTGAGTCAAGTTAACGAAGAAATAAAATAAAAAGAGTCATTTGTTGCACACAACGCGCATATTCTGGTATAATCTTCGAACAAAAATATTTGCGCTATATCTGCATTATAGGTTAGTGTACTTAATAATGTATATAATATGTTATATACCTATAATTTAAAATGAAATCGTAGACAACACGAAAACTGGCTTAGGCCAAATAGCTAAAATAGGTAATTTCGACAGAAAAATAATAACATAATAGGCGAGATGAATGAAACATTAATTAAATTCACTTTTCATTATTCAACGTTCGCTTGGACGAAAAGTGGAATGTAATATCCAGGCCCGAGGCCACTGAGTAAAATATAATAATAATATGCTAAACCAAAAAAATAAAATATTTATTCGTCAGAACAGACGAAATAATCAAAGCCTAGTTTCAATTACTCGTTTGATAAAATATTTATTGTCAAATTGGAGACAATCAATCTCGATACCTTTGTATTTTTTTCTTGTGTTACATAAAAGTAATAAATTCACCAATATATAGTGACACTCCTATACATAGATAAATATTATTATGTTGTATAAATATTTGCACCGTCGATAGTTTTATTATTAAAAAACACACGCACAATATTACATACCTACATAAGGAATGATTATATAAATTTACTATTCATGAAATCTAAATTAGAACCTTACAAATGGTCGAAAAGATGAAATGTTGACGTTCGTATTTTATGTACACAATATGCATTTTTCCCAATAAAAATGTATTACATTAAGCAAACTTTATTAATATTTAAAACTTAACATATGAATGTACGGGCCAAGCCGTTTTGTTTGATCACAACAAATGGGTTTAATACTCGCACAATAAATGACTTAAGCCTACACCGTACGACTATATAATATTTCAATTGAAACTTATGCATCCGATTGTGTATATGATTTTATCGTTTGATTAACTTAGTTTTTCAATAAAATGTCGGTCACGAATAAAGATTTCTACGAAGATATAAGATCAACGTTAATGCTGTACAAAATTATGGGACTAACGAGCCTTAAAAATGTATTTTATGGTCGAATAGATTTTCAATGGGGACCTAATCTTATATGGCCACTGGTATGTATTTAAAAACAAGTAACTAATATGTATATCAGGTATATCCTAACACTATTATAGGTATTATTATTTATAAATTATAATATACCTATTACCTAATATGTATTAGGTAATTAGTAATTACTATTACTTACTAACAGATTAAAATTTTGAGGTCCCTACATCTTAAGTATACCTACATTAGAACTAAATTGTTATTACCTAAGAACATTTTTACAAGTTTAGAACTACAACATGCTTTACCTACCTAAATATCAAAATAAAATTATAAAACACATTCAAAACAACCATATAAATTTCTCGTAAGAAATTAAAAGTAATTAAAAAAATACTCATAATTAATTCAAATGTTTGTTTTTATTTAACTACCTACCTATATACGATTTAATTTAATTCTTTATTATTTTCTTTTAAGGCTCTACATTTAAGTACCTATTTCATACTTATGTATAATTTCTAAATTATCATTTATAATAATTTTTGTAATCGTCATCCAGACAACGTTGAATGACGAATGTTCATTATAGTTATTACTTATTAGCGAGTAAGCTAATATTGTTGTGTAATATATATGAAATATAAATGATATTTAAATGAGTAATTTAGGTATTTAGGTAGGTATACAATTTTTTTTTATATGTGGCATATTTATTATTTTGATTTTTGAGAAAAGGAATTTTCAATAAAATTTTCAATATTCGACTATGAGAGTTTAGTAAATATGAAGAGTAATTACTATCAATTATTCGATATACCTACTTCATTACTTGTATAGGTACAATTACAGAGAGAAGTTTTTGTAATAATGTCTTTTATAATTTTTTGTGGTAGATTGATTCTGCTTAATTGAGTTGTAGTAAGTATTGAAAGTTTGATGTTAACGTCGAATGTTTATTAAACTTGTTATTTCTGTGTACATTGTATGATATAATAAACAATGTTGAATATAATATCAAAAAATTTGTCACTCGAATATTTTACAAAATGTTATAAGTAAAAAATTATATCATTGATTATGAAAAAAAAACATAACACATTTAGTTAATACAAGTATCTTGTTGATACAAAAGAAGATAGAATTGGAGAACTGACCACAGTGATCGATTTCAAACGACTGAACGTTAAGTATTGTCTAAATACAAAATTGTATAATAGAGTTGAACAACGAGTTAACCTTTCGTTAATAAACAGTGAATCAATTAAATTAAATTAGAAAGTTAAGGAATTGCTGCGATTGGCCACCATATATCCCTATTTGTTATTAAAAAAAAATCAATCGATTACAAGAAGTTTAAAATAGGTAAAAATTGCTTATGTATTTTAAATTTTAAATTTTAAATTATTATTCAAATATTTTGTATTGATTTGTATATATTTTATTTTTGTGTAAGATCATCAATGAAAATTTTTAGTACTATAAAAAATATATGAGGAAGAAAAACATTTGTTAAAATCTATTAACATTTAATACTGTTATTAAAATTATTATTTGGTAACCTTGGTCACCAAAATTTTGGACCGTCCTCGCTCAGAATCGTTTTCTTCGAATACAATGATTTATCATTCAAATTTAACACATCAATTACATTGCCAACTCAATGACGAGTTACACTTGACACCTACTTAACAGCAGAGCGGTTACCTATCTGACTGTTTTTTATAAATTATTATTTGCAACATATAGCCGAATAACATCAACCTTCATGATGATTTGATTAAAGATTTCATATTTTATTCTAATTCGAAAACAAACTGCTTATTTTTTAAATACAATTTTTTAATTATCTTTAAACTAAACAAAACATCATGTCTGATCTGAAATTCAAAACTGGACAGCTTAAAATGTCTGCTTGCTTATTAAAAACCTGAAAAACTGTAAACAGTACCATATAATGTAATTCCATAAAATATGAATTATATTGCAATACGCATTTTCATGATCGGTAGTAGACATTTTTAATCATACCGTGTTTTCAATGATTGTCGATCAAGGTAACATACATAACGCCATGCTATTTGTTGGTGTTGAAAGCCATAAGAAATCCGACAGCTACCCTGTGGTTTTGGACGATAAATTTCATACTGAGGGAATTTCTAAGTCAACTGACGTCGATCTACGTCGACATGCGTTTGCCGAAAATCATCGAGAACACAAACCGGTTCGATTCGAAATAAGGTCGGCCTACGGAACAAAGAACTCGGCCCCGCTACTACGTGATCGCCTATCTGGGATGTACGTTTACGTTGCTCGCGTGCGGCTGCATTGATATTTTGGTAAACAAAATTTCGGCCAAAGTGTTCTACGAATCGGTTTTGAGGTATGCGTTTTAAAATAGTGGCATCGCCATAATCACCGATAATATATTAAATCTATTAGGAACTCACGAGCAGACCTAGACGCAGATCTAGAAATTTCAAATGATGTGAAAAGATGGTTAAGGTTTTTTTTTTTTAGACAGCCGAAAAATATAAAAAATTATAGTTTTTCAAAATAGTTTCAAAATTGATATTGACAAAAAAAAATTAATCTCTGTCAATGTTTTCACCAGTACATTTCTAGTGATACCGGGCAATTGCCACCTGTAAAAATACATTAAATTCCCACCCATAATATTATATACTATGAATTATGACGCAAGGATATTGTGTTTCTACTTCTTTTTTATATTCCAGTTAGATCAAGTTAAGACATCTTGTGTTACATTTTCAAGCCCGAGGTATTAAAATGAAACATTTTATGAATTTTGATATTTAAAAAGGATTTGAACGTTTTAATATATTTATTTTAGAACCTGCGAACAACATTTTCAATTTATTTATCTGAAAAATCGTAATTACATGTTTACATTTTGAAAAGTCAAATACTTTGATAATTAAATTTGTTTAAAAGTTAGATCTCAATAAAATACAAAATTAGAAATCCAAACACGCTTTCAAAATCCATATCATGGAATTAGATCAATCAGTATTCAGAACATCTAAATGAAAATAAAACATCGTATCATGAAAACCAGTCCGATTCGAATCCCTTCAAGTGAAATAAAATGTGCTGCTATGTATCATAAAGGGTGGCAAATATCGAAAATATCCTATTCTTCGATTGTCAATCGACCAAATTCCAAAAAAAATAAATGTATAATTTATTAGTTTATTGAGAAATTAAGTATTTAAACACAATATCGTATAACATTATAGCACATAAAGGGGGAATAGCCCTTTACCATACCATATAGGCATATAGCCCTTACTCTTCTCTGATCTGCGTCTGCAGTCGCACATAAACGTATCGTACAAACAAAATGATATTGTTATCTGGGCACGCGGCACTGTTGAAATCACAGTTATTACTTATTAGGTGTTAAAGTCGGACACATTGAATTTAAATAATATGCACTGCAGAAAATACATTCGTAATCGTGTATAATATAAACTGCAGTGAAGAAAGTAGTTTATATTTATTTCGCACGTAAGGAAATTGACCAACAGAGACCATAATATGGGTAGGCACATATGTAGACGTGGGTGTATGGTGTTTTCTTATTATTATCATTATAATGTTACATAAAGTCGTAATATTATTACCAACTCGAGTCTATATATTATACTTAACTACCTATTATTGTTAAAATATTTTTCTTTATTTCGTTATAATAATATATCAGTTTTACAAAAGTAGGTAAATTGCAGCCGTATGGGTTACTTCAGTGTATACATGATATATTGATACAGTATAGTCTACGTAGGTACCCAATAACTAAACGAGTGCACGGGCGATGGAAATACAAAATACTATAATAAATTATATTATTTCTCTATAAAAACTAACACAGGACGCGTTTCTATAGACGATACTGCGGTGGAGTAGATTTGTGTAGCAAATTGTTCATCATCCGGTAATCCGGTTATCTGCGAACAAAATATAGAACGCAACGTTTTTTAGCGAACGATTTTAAACATCTCTCCGCAAACCCACAAAAATATAATATTTTACTGACTTTTCTTTTTTTTTATTCATTTTCTATTTTTTTCCTATTATTTGCTAGTTTATAGTTATTAAAATATGACATGCAAGGTATAAATGTCCAAGAGAATTTTTTATTTAGTGGGCGGGTGTGCATCCCGCGTAGGTGTGAATGTGTGATTAGGAATTTGAATTTTCTAAAACATTGCGTATTTTACTGCCCACTCGTCAGTCCATATTATATTACTCTCTTTGCGGGTCTGTAGAAACTAGATACGAACTCCTATATAGTGTGTCCCGAAAGCAAAGCACAATCATCCTAGTTGTCTTCACGGCCAATCTATATTACGCATCTAAATTGATAGGTTTTTTTTCAACAATACACGTCATAAGCCATTAAATCGAAATTTGTAGAGGGACTCGGGACACACTGCCTGTACATTGTTAACATAAAACCATTGTATTTCGCGCGCATACGATATAATATATATACTATGTCTCCATTTGTTACCACGCTGCCGCAGGTACATGAGTTCGATATTTCCGCTGCTGTACTTGCTGTTCTGCGACGAGATGTGCGTCCGCTTCCGGTCGTTGCGCACGCGGTGGCGCATGGAAGTGGCCAAGGTGCTCGCTTCCACGCCGCGTACCACGTGTCAAGTACTGGAATCGGAGCGGCTGGCGCACGCACAGCTCTGCGACCTCGTCGAGGAGGTGAGCGTAGCATTCGGACCCCGGCTCACCACGTACTTGCTTTTCGTGTTCCTCGAGCACCTGGCGCGGTTCTACTTCGACACATACGTGATGCCCACCTACAGGTATAAACATTCAGCGCTGGAGAACAAGGGCGTCAGCATGCTGGAGTCGTTGATGTTCCTGGGGCATGCCTGGATCGGTACATACCTGGTCGCCTATCTGTCCGACACGCTCACGGAATCTGTAATTAGATACATAATATTATTACGTCACTGCACGCATAAAGTCAGCAGAGATAGATGATAATGCACGGGTATAATATAACGATAAATAAAGAGCTGGACGGAGGCCCGTGTATAAGATGTCACACGACATTGCGAAATGCGTGTTCATTTCGTGAATTAATCGCTAATTAGCTGTATTTAAATGAGACAAATCCCTTTTTGCAGAGTACGTTTGCCCACTGCAGTATGAAAATAATATTACAGATCGTGTTGTATAATATTTCCCAGAATGCAGGTACATGTATCAACAGTGAATTGTGCAAAAACGTCGTCCAAGACTATTAGCATTTAATAATTCAGAAAATTATACACGAACGTGTTATAATTATTAATATTTTAATAAAAACAAAAAATAATGTAATACGGTTTACCATCCGTTTACCATTATATTATAAAATGTTTTTTCGGCATGATACGTACAATTACATAACAACTATTGTGTTTGTACTCTTCACTTAACTGTGTTCAGTATAAATACCGTATAATAATAAAATTGTTGTTCAATAGGTAAGCTTACCTATTAGGTATATATATGAAATAATAATATACATTGTTAGTGGTTTTTCCTAGTGTTTCATATTATGATATATTTTATCAAATCAATGTGTTCTATTCCAACATTATGATATTAAAATATCAATATTTTGAAAAACATTTCTGCTTCGGGGCATAAAATTCAAAACAAATATTTTTGTCGTTTGGAAAAAATTAAAAAAAATTAAATTAAGCTATAAAAAAGAAAAACATTTTTTAAACTATGAAAAGCAATTATTTTAAATCACTAGAGATGCACAAGTAAAATAATTGTAGCTCAATTAACGAGTGGATTGATTATGACGTCTAGTTCACGAAAAAGGTATTTTTCAACCTAAGAAGCTACACTAATAGTTGTTACAATCCACTCTGATTATCTGTACAGTTAACTTAAAAGACGTCGGGGGTGATTAACATTTTATGAATCCGTGACAAATGCTTTGAGGGAAACAAGTAAATTATTATAAGACCATTAAGACCCAGTGTTGCCCAACCACGGGGAGAAGCACTCGTAGCTGAATGTGGCTTTTGAGAATTTTTAGGTGGAGAGTACTTACAAATCGGAAAAGGCAGTAAGCGACCAAAAAAAGTTGGGAATCCCTGGTCTAAACTTATTCTATTTATTATAAAGTAATTTGAGACTACCGACAGGTTAGGTTTACCTATTTAATATACCTACATATACCTATAGTAAGTAGACCTGAATCTGGAACTCACGTGTTTGATCGTCATTGTCATTTGAGATCATATTACCTATCTCGTTATCGAAATGTTTTCGCCTGACCACATGAACATTATTTAAAAACACTCTAGTATCCGAGACAAAAATTAGTTTTCAACTATAACACACGACTTCCTATGCCATCCTCTAACTAAATAATAAAATAAGGCACGGTCTTCATATAAATTTAATTATTGCCGTGAAAATCAGCGATATTAAAATAATATTATGTACAATTGTCTATAGAGCAAAGAAATTATAACAGACTTAAGAAACATACCGATATGGAAATTACCCCAAGACTGCTCTGAACAGGTATATAATGAATTATAGTTATAAACATAAGTAACTAATTAATTTAAATCTAAAAATATATGATTCAGGTTATACATACAATTTTATAGAATCGTATTTAATATTTAAATAATAATAATATGTATTTAATTTCCTTTTCTGGCTTCCAGGTTACGTTAAAAATATAACATTTTTTTTCACAATGGGTACTTCCTTTACTTAAATGACAAATTGTTTTCATATATTTACATTTTCATTTGTTTTAACAGCTTAATAATTATTTATTTCTGAGAACTCCAAATATCTACAGGTTACACGTGGAAAATATTTTCAGTTTTATCCCAGATGATTATTTAACTTAATAGAAATCTCTGATATCTATTATATTTTTTTACAAACACTATTAAAAAAACAATTTTAAATATTCATATTAGATCTCATCATTTTAGGACAAGTTTTTAGCTTTTGAAAGAGTTACAATAACTTTTTGTTTTACATTATAATATGTATGTTGATGGATTGAAAACAATAAACTTAATAATAATAATAACTGCTATTCATGATAAAAAAATATCGTCTACCACCTTAATATGATTAAGTTATAACAAAATATTAACCATACTATACTTTTTTCCTTCAATACTTAAAATAACTGTAACCTATTCTGCAGTTTAACTCAATATGTATTAAATATTGCACAACTAAATTGTCTAAAATATTTAATAAATACAAATACATATCTATACCAAAACACACATATTATATTGTATAGTTTTAGATTTTGTCACGTTAATATATGTATAACAAAACGCAAATATGTATGTATTTTAATGAATGTATTGTACACTGTGCAGGTTACTTTCTTTATGTCTCAAGTACAGAATTCTCAAACCGTTATTACAGCTTCTGGTCTATTCACGGTCAATAAAACTATTCTATCGTCAGT
Organism: Myzus persicae; assembly: GCF_001856785.1. Lineage (NCBI taxonomy): Eukaryota > Metazoa > Arthropoda > Insecta > Hemiptera > Aphididae > Myzus > Myzus persicae. The sequence continues at coordinate 30,008 of NW_019103953.1, forward strand.
AAGTATAATAGGAACAATAAACAATCATAATTTTTATCACCATCGCCATTCGTTTAATGGTGCTCATAAAATACCAGTCGAATTGATTTTGGGTTTCTTTTGGTGCGGTAAATAAACTGCAGCTGACTCCAGTGTTTGATAATAAATTGCATTATTGAAAAGTATGACATAAAAGTATATGCTAAGGGCTAACCAATTACACCAAGCCAATAACATTTAAAGTATCACTCGTAAGAATAAATATAGTTATACCACTACCTACTATTCAAAAAATACCAAAAACATTAATAATGTAAATAAACGAAACACTTTAAACTGTACTATACTGTGCTATACTAAATAATAGATATTTTTATTGGGGTGGAAATGTAATTTTGCAATTATTTAAAATCCATCACTATATAATGATCAGTATGTTGAGTACACTGCAAAGCATACGTCTTATCTCTACAAAAAATAAAAAATAAAAAACAATTTCACTTCAAGTCTTTGTGAGTGACGAATAATTTCTAAGAATATACGAACATACGTCATACTTAAGACGGATAGACGTGTATAGTCCACTCCACTCCAAACTACTCGGGTGAAGTGCTGTGTGGACGCATGTGTTATTACAGTAAATATTATAATACTATAAAATAATATGAGCCATTATTATCGCACTCGAATAACAATATTGAATATTCAACTGGGTGGGACTGTTTTTGTTCTTCAATTTTCCGAATTCTTTGAATTATGTATTCTTGACAGTGTCTACATATAGTACCTTTTTATATACATATTCGTCACTATGCATACAATACTCGTGTGGCACATTTATACTTTTAGCTACCATAAAAAGTGTTTTTCTAGACAATATTATACATAAAACATCGTTGTAAATCCAATAGAATCTGAATGTAAAACGTGCATAATTATATAATATGGTTGTTTCTCATAAATCGTATGGGAACGTGAATATTGTCAGCACACGTTTGTGTGTAAGAGATACCTATATATTATAAGCTTTAAGTGGTTTAAATGTGTTGACAAATCGTACATAACGCCAACGCGTTTGTGAATATTATTTTGCGTGGCATTGTACTCATTCATCGATAATTATTTATACCAATGTATGTACATAATATATAGCAACATGTAGTTCTGATTGTTCTATTTAATGATCAAAAATTATTTTAATATTACACAGCTTTGTTATTTTATAATATTATAAATTATTAAAATGTGTACGTATTAAATTACAATCATCAAAACGAATATTTCACAAAATATTTTTTTTACTTGCGAATCAATATATTTCTAAGATAACAATATTTGAATTCTGTAAAATATTATTACGGTTCGCATACCGTGTAGATTTATATGTATCATTATTTAATATTATTCATTAGTATTACAAATAATTTAATATAATACTTATTACTTATACGTATCCATATTATTGAACGCTCTGTAATTTATTCTCGTCTAATTATATTATCAAGGTTCGTTCATACTATTCTAGTATACTAATACATATTTTAGAATGCAAACATATTTTTCAACATTCTAATATAATAATGATAAAAATTTTTACTTAAAAAAAAAATCTAAATTGTACAAATACTGACCTAATATTTGTATCTCCAAGTTTTTATTGTACCTTACCGTCACCTTAAAAACATATCAGTAGGTACATCAGTATACACTTTTTCAATATTTAATTTTACGAGTATCAAGTCACCAAATCTCGTAAATTAAACTTGAAAACACACTTATTAATTAATATACTTAAACTAAATGCAATAATGTGTAAGGATATATTTTGGTGGATTATCATTGAGTAATAACCATAAAATATTCTACACTTGTATGAAATATAAAATTGCATAAAGATTTTTGGTAAAATTAACTGAATATCATATTATTATATAGGTAGTGTTTGATTGTAATTCGATGAATAAAAATTATGTTCAGTTGTCAATCATTTTTAAATATTTTAGGAATTTTTTTTTGGAAATATTTTATAGTTGAATATAATATAATAAAATTGTTAAGAAAAAATTATAGAAACCATAATATTACTATTCTCCAAATACTCAAACACAATTAATTAATAGGTACATGCACGATTATAATGATCATTAATAACTGCAAAACGATAAAAGCGAAATCTGAATCAAACAATAAAATAAACATTAAATGGCAATGTCAACATTTGGCAAATAGACACTAAATCACTAAAATTAAATATTTTCAAGTTTTTGTAAGCATATAATGCATATTTAATTCTTGGGTTTACAACTCCACGAGATGATGAAATAAGTAGATATTATATTATGATCATTTTATGTAGTTTACCAAACATGTATGATTAAAAACCAACATGATATTGAAATAATGAAATAGTTTAAGCTCTAAGACATAGTAATTATATTTCTCTAAAAATAAACTTAAGCATCTGTGATATTGTGAGACGTATTATTGAGGGTACTTATCTTCAATTACTTGTGTAGACATTATCGAAACAATAATGCATTTATAATTTATGAATACAAAACTTATTTACTGCAGTACTCCACGTTTTATAGACATACCTATTATATAAATATACAATTATAAAGTTTACGTTTTAATACCTATAGAATAAGTACATATGCACTTACCTATTACATTATTGTATGAACTTTCACTGTCATTGAGTAATCGGAAATTGTCTATGCACACATTATTTTTTGATATTTGTATAGAAATTGTGGTAGATGTGTTGATATTTAAATTTTGACCAACTCACATTTTTGTGTTTTTGTTGTTTTTTTAGATAATAATATCATTGGCTACGTACATTATAGTACTCATACAACTGGCGCCAGACTTAGGACGAGTATTTATCGAATAAATTGTGCAATATAAATAATAATAAATAACCATAATAATCATAAGTTACGAATACATTTAGAAATGTAATTTTACTAAACAATAACACACTCGCTTACTACCCACGCACACGGTGGCGACTCAGCCGATGCACTCTTTGGGGCACGCCCATGAAATAATGAAAAATAAAAACACGTCTCGAGGAATTTTTTCGTACACTTCAGGCATTCGTTGCCCTTCAAAAAATTCATATTAACAATCACCATCACATATTATATTTACCCGTTTGGATTGATCTCGTTTTGGTCAGGTTAAGCATAATTCGCCCAGGAAGTCAAACACTACGTAAATGGAACGATCGGATTTTTTTTTATTCTATGATTATTATTATTTAATTTTACATCGATAATGTTTCCCTCCATTATCTTCGGTTCCTTAGGGCGTATCCGTTAACCTTGCTCGCAAAGCGCAATGCAAGGCAATCAGGACTCGGGCGACGATCTTTTATAAATACGCTATCCACAAACACCAGACAGTACAGTTCTCGTTTTCTAGTTGCCGTAGCACAAGACAATATTGAAGAAATCATGAGCCGATTTGTCGTAAGTACCCACATTTTATAACACTATAATACAACTATATATTAGTATTATACATTTTAAGCTCCGCGGTGTCTGTATAAAATACATTTGAATAGAGACTTCGTAAGATCGATAAAACTACTGAGTTATATCTCATATTGTACGACGATCATTTTTTCATAAAAATATCCTTAGTTAAATATTTAAAAAAAAAACGCTGGAAATGACCGATCATATTTTAGCTAGAACTCTATAGCTCAATTTGTCTTATGCAAAAGTTTGATGCTAGTACTTTCATGAACACTGCAAACTATTCTCGTCTGTCGCTGCTTTAAGCGCGTTATAGTATAATATTTAATGTAATAAAATCTAGTCGATAGAGTTTAAAAATTTTTTTAAAATACACCTATTAACGCGTCAATACGATACAACGATAATACTAAGATGCAGTTTTCTTGCCTACGATACACACACGCCGAGAAATATTCTATGATTTCACTATGTGGTGCGTATTTTTTAAGTTTCAAGTCGGGTCTTGTACGGCTTTTGTCGTATACCTACGTGTGCACCTATGCTATTTCGAAGACTCGGAAATCGATAAAAGTCCTTTAAAAAATGAATGCTCGAAAGTCCGCGTCCCGACCTCTTATTATTATTTTGTGACCACCGTTCTTACACCGCATACCATGACGATTGCAGGTATTTGTCTCGATGGCGTTGACGTTGGTGGCGTTGGCAGCCTCCGCCCCGCAGAACGCCGCCATACTGACCGACGCCCGGTACCTGTCCAACAACGGTCAGTTCGGCGCCGCTTACACGCAGGGTGACGGTGTGGAGTTCAAGGAAGAGTCGGACGCTTCTGGTAACAGACGAGGCTCTTACAGTTACGTGGACCCCAACGGCCAGAGGCGCACGGTCAGCTACACAGCCGGCAAGGACGGTTTCAAGGCCACCGGCGATCACTTGCCAGTAGCCCCGACACCGGTCCCAGTGCCCGCTGCCCACGCCGTACCCGCACCGAAGTCGGGTTCATGGCAACAAGACCAATGGTGAGTGCACCCACAGTCCCTTTTCCACCCCTTCCCGACAAGGGTCGTAGTATAAGTAGACCGGCTGCGGTTGGGTTAGGGCTGCACTCGGCGCAATTTTTTTTCTTTCAAATTTCTATACCGTATACGCCGCCGGTCGCAGTCACGGTCAATACATTATTACGAGCGTCGTCTATCTCGGCTAATGACGCTTAATTATTGTTATAGTCATTGCAGTTCTTTGAGTATAAATAATGCTTGTTTCCACAATAGTTGCTGTTTGTTGTTGCTCGCGACAACGGGGGACTTCTACGGTCGTCGAGTCGACCGCTGCACAGTTCTAAAAATAACTGATATAGATGAGGTCTGAGATCGAGATCGCTACCAGGTTGGGTGTGCGTGTGCCGTGTGCGCGTGTGTGTAGGTCTTGGTGGTACAACAGCATATAGTTGACACTCGGTGGGTTTAGACAGTGTTTTATTTTTAAAACAATTTACCCGATTGTACCCAATATTATACTCATATTTTATTTGCACTTTCCGTTCGTAATTTTATAAAATATATAATTTCGATACGCGTTCGACTACCTACCTGTATATGAAATTAACCGTCGACTGTACAGGCGTATACGATTATTTTTTTACACATTTTTAGCCGGATATTAAACAATATAGTATTATTCCTAAATAATAGTGGATGGATACGACGTATATATATGTATTATAATACATTTTTACTCCGCTGTGGGTTTTGTTATTATTTCTAACAGTAAACGATGGTCTTGACATATATTATAATATTTATATGCTTAACAAATAATTACGATTTTATTATTTGGTTGGACACGGATTGTTATAATTGTCCACCACAATTATGATGCATTAAAAGTCTAAACCGCGGGTCCTCGATTTGTATAGGCCGTCAAACAACGACAATACCTAAAGGTACAACACGAGTTTTCCATTACATACTGGAATTATTAAACTGCTCGTATATTATTAAATTATGTTGACCTCTATCTATGGTGAACTTTAAGCCGAAACGTGATTTTTCCATTTTTAAATTTATTTCGAATTTATTTTAGGTCTCAAGCTCCAGCAGTCCCAAACCAATGGAACCAATGGAACGCCGAACCAGCACCCAAGAATGACGACGGACAATGGAACCAATGGAGCTCAGACGCAGCATCGAAGTCCGATGATGGCCAATGGAACCAATGGAGCTCAGACGCTGAAGCAGCAAAGTATGATGACGGCCAATGGAACCAATGGAGTTCAGAATCATCGAACGACGGCCAATGGAACCAATGGAACTCCGCTCCATCGACTGCGGCGCCAAAACACAGTCAATGGAACCAATGGAACTCCATCCCAACCACTGCCAAATGGAACCAATGGAACTCTGCCCCGACCCCACCACCCACGTCATACAACGTCAACCACGCTTCCGGCAAATTCAACTTGAACAGATCTCCAGACGGTTTCAGCTACACGTTCAGTCAAAACTGATGCGCACTTTTAGCTAAGCCCTAAGCAAAATACTAATTGTAAAATATTGTTCTTCAATCGATTTGTTTTTATATATTATTAAAGACTAGTCCACGTTAAACAAAAAAATTAATAAAACAATTATATAAAATATAATATCGTACAATCTAATTATTTCTGTCTTTCCGAAAACACATAAATAAATACTTATCGCTCATAGAATATGGTTTCGGGATGCTTATCCGTCAAAATCGTCATCAAGTCGAAATTATTAGTTACCTACATACAAACGTTTTACAATTGAAAATTGTTGATACGGTTTTGGACGTCGATTTCGATTTTCGATAAGTAATGCTCCGAAACACAAAACATATTCTATGAAACAACAATAACAAAAAAAAAAACAACAACATAACAACAACAATGCACCGAGTTTTCATTCACCATCAGTGTACGCTGCGAGCGATGACGATGGACCCGCAACGTACACGACCGTTACGGAACTGCCTGTCTTGTCCGTGTACACGTACTGTCCTTTGGTAGTACCATTACCCTGTCCGGCGAGCTGATCGATATGAGCCATTAGACTTTCCAGAGGTATTTCATTCGTGGTCGGTTCGGTAACGTCATCCTGGGTCGTGTCAGTAACGTCGTCCTGGGTCGAGTCAGTAACGTCGTCTTCGTAGTAGCTCCAAGTATGATCTTCCGACTCGTCCGTTGAAATCTTATAAAACTCATCGTCGTCGTCGGTCACGGTGAAGTCTGGAATAAATCGATCGATGGTACCTAATCTTCCAGGAGCACATCTCGACCTCGTAAGTACTAAGAAGAACACAACGGATTTTGCCTGTAAATGATAGTAATACATAATATAATTTCATTATTATTGATATTTAATGAAATAATTTATTTAATACAATACTAAATTTATGAATAATTGCGGTTTCGGTAATTATAATAATAATATAAAACGTGTACATGCGATCGGCTTTTGCAGGTAGACACTTACCAACAAAGATTTCATTTTAGCAGAGAGTGCGAGAAATATAATTTGAGCTTGAATTCATAGTTGCCCCGGGCTTTTATAGGAGGACGAATAAAAAAACAACAACAAGAGCGCTCCAGACCACGTTCAATGTCAACTGGTCCATACGCGTATTTAAATAATGATCGACATTGGGCGTATTCGTCGTTGTTGGTTTTAAATATTATTTTATTAGAACAATATAATTGTTTTTTTAAACATTTAATGATGTTATTATTTTATTTTATTCCTGAAATTTCAGCCCTACAAGACAAAACCTGCTATTACATATTTATTATTACTCATTATTGTTCAAATCGTGAGTTAACATATATATATTTATATATGTATATATAGCTATGCGGGCATATATACATATTATACTCATACTACTGGTGAGTAATGTTTAATCGTATTTGTCTATAGTTTTCTTATTTCCTTGCTGATTTGTTTATCTTTATTTTAAACAATCAACTTACAGATGTGACCGAAATTCACAAAAAATCTTAATAATTCTTTCTTGTCAAATAGGTAACACATAATAGCTGCCTAACTGAAAACACCTGTTGAACTATTATGATTTAAACATCTGACTAAACAAAACAATAATATTATGATTGAAAACTTAAAAACAATAATTTGTATTTTGTAGCAATGGAGTTCAAAAACACAAAAAAATTACCCACTTAAGAATTTGCTCAACACATCATTTTAAACTATGGTGTTTTTTATAATCTCGGATCTCCTCTTAAAATATTAATAACTATTGTATTAAATTACCATTAGGTAGCTAATAATTTTATATCGATTTACTAGAACTATATTTTACAGAAACTCTTATTGAAACTAATTAATTACATTTCAAATAATATTACGAATATATTCTCACCTTTAAATGATTCGTCTAAAAACATTTTGAGTGCCGCTTGTATATTCATTTAGTTTTTAAGGTATAAAACTGGGAAATAAATTGGAGATATAGTTATACACAGCTAAAATGCATAATAATATAAAAACTACTAAGTTAATTTATAAACAACGCATTTTACATAATTACACAATAATGAATAGGTATTTATTTACATATTTTGCAATAATATTTACAGTTTACACAGATTTCAAACCAATGTATTTTTTAACAATATGACAATGACATGTATGTATGTGGATACTAATATAAAACATCTTATTTTATTGCATTTTTGTTATAACAGTAACAACTACCGCTAATTCAGCATTCGGGACACAAAATGTCATAGAATGCACCTTTTTAAATATTTCAATAATTATCAATTAATAATTTTCATAAGAAACCTGTGCAGTGTGCATGATCCCAATGTTCAACAAAAAACGATTTATAACTGTAGAAATTTTAAGCACATACAAGTAATTTATTAACTGACGAATGAATTGCATTTTAAATCCAAACGCCCTATTGTTCGTTTTAACAAAGAAAATCCCACAACTACTCTCCCACCGAAATAAAAGTTATATTTTGTAGGTATTTAATAAATAGCAGTTGATTAAATATTTCTGTTGTTGAGTTGTCACAGATCGCATAAAAGTGTATTGAAAATACATGTACACGATATACATTAGACAGTCGTTATAAAATAATAAAACCAAAAAATTGTTTATTTTTATGATTATAGTAAATTAACAATAGTATTGCCTTGTTACAACGGTTATATTTATAATTAATAAGGCCCTTATTTAATGAACTAAAAATTTCAAATAAAAATCGAAAAGTTTTGGTTTACAAAAAAAAATCGATTTTGACGAAATCTGGTTTACCGTAAATTATATCGTTGCCCACCAACTTTTGTTAGTTTTTTCCACACACACACACACACACACACACATCATTATCAACCCAATAATACATTCCTCGCTTTGTTCAGGCATCAAAATCTAAAACGCGGGATAGTAATAGATATTAGAAATGTATTGAATGGCCAATGTTCAACAAAAAAATATAAAGTAAACTATACCGTCTATACCTACCTACTCTTAAACGTTTCGGTGAAAAAGTCACCTTGTGCACAACACTTTTGTTACATATTTTCGTAGTAGAGTATGCAGACATTGGCCTTTGCTCCTTCATATAATTCGATTTGACTTTAGTTTATTGGTTTATGATATGAAAATATGTAATGTATTATTTAAGTTCTTTGTACCTACTTCAGGCCACAATATATTCTCGTTTATCATGTGTGCAATTGATTGTTATGTAAATGGTATATTATACTGCAGCCCGTATGATTGTGATCATTGAGTAGTAGGTAGTTACTATCGTATGAATATTAATTTAAACACATTAAACTAATGTACAAGACGTGTACCTATGACTGATTAATTGATGAAAATTAAATTAACACGCTGTTATTTTAATAACATGTAAACACTTACAATACAGTATAGGTGTAGACTAATTAGAAATGTATGAATAATATTTCTAATGTTCGTTTATTTTTTTTTTCTGTTTTTTCGTTGTTTTAAACTCCGACTGCGTAATAAGGTATTTTTGTGAACTCGATCTAAGCTATTTAAGCATTGATAGTGGAAACTTATACTTTTGTTGAAAAACACTGTAGGTACCTACTTATGTTTGATATCTTACTTCAATGTCAGTATGTAACTATAAAAACTCATTGATTTTTTTGTTCAGTACTATCGTATATACTATATACCAACTGTAGTGGCATAATCTAGATATTCAATATTATTATTTGAGTGTAAGTATTATGCTAAATGATCGTGTCACACACCAAAATTATTCCATTGAATAATAAAATAAAAGTCGTTAATAATTTTCACTTGTAAAGAGGTATAATATAGGCACATTGCATGATCCAATATTAATTGTATGAAACCAATTGGGGCTTGGGGTGTAAGCCTATTTTAATGGTTTACTACCTATCACAATTTGTTTTTTGCATTCCATTCAGATCATAGTTTATATTTTATAATATGCATATAACAAACAGGAAAAATATCGTTAATTTCTTGCAGAAATATTGCCAATATTACACAACGTCGTAGGTATGTTATATTATAATAAGTACGCTTGTATATGTACACATTTTTATTTTTATTTCTATTTTTATCAAATACACTTATCGCTGATCAAATACACTACCTTAATAGGTATACGTATATGTTGCGTATTGGATCACGAATATTTTGTTTCACATTTCAAACAATTAGATATTATGGATATTTAAATTACTATTATAATATAATACATACACCTAAGCATTTATTTCATTATAATTTGTAACATAATTAGATAATTTATTATGAGACATTAGTCCTAATAATAATGATATAAAAATTAGTTTGATTAATTATCATTCGTGCGTATTCGAATTATTATCTAGACAACATTAGCTGCTAATTATTTTTACTTCCATACCAAATCGAACTTAATAGGTAGGTTAAGAATGGATATAATAGGTAACTGCTAGGATGGTATCGTATACCACAATTTAGAAAAATAATATTAATTTTCTAATTACATCTCGTTAATCGTGTGTAATCATTTTTTAAAAACCGGGAAAACCGTATTGCTGTAGATATAGTAGGTGTCGAGTGTATCTATCGTCATTAAGTAGGTCACTGTAATAGATGCAGTGTCAAATTTAAATTGAACGATAAATTATTGCATACGAATAATGACTATGCGCTGTGGCCAATATTTCTAAGAATATTTTATTGTATATTTATGTTGCCAAAAACATATCGCATGTTGCATATAATAATATTTTTTTAAATATTATTTCATATACCTACATTGTAAGTCAATACCGAAATTCCACGGAAATGTGTGAATAGTTTCGTAGTATTAGTATAGTTTCGTAATTTAAATATCCAATTTTTTCAACATTTGAACACAACATTGTAAAACTAATACATTTATCACTCTTCTCGGAATTTAAAATAATTACATTTTATGTTACATATTTTATATAATCCATAAATCCCTCTAAGTCATTGCATTAAAGGACTATCGACATACAAAATTAATATTGAACACATTAAAAAAAAAAAGATGTGAAACATTTAGTTGTTCGTTTTGAGGTGTGCAATTTTTGAAAGTATATAGGTGTACCGTAGAAATTTGTAAATTAAAGTATGGTAGAAAGACCAACTACAATTAAAGTTAACTCTCTGTCAATAGACTCTTAACTATTAGTATTGCATGGTCAATGAAGTATTAACTGGATTGATAAGTCACTGTGATGATTAGACCTACTCAATTGGTCAATACACAACCTATTATATATTATACAGACGAACGAGTTCTGTGATAGAAATTGTTATAATATGTGCGTAGGTACATAATAAAATGTAATAAGACTGTAAATACTTACTGAAAACATAGTCTAAACTCTTTAAAGACAATTTATGTATGAGTCGTAACCATATACCAGGTATAAACATTTAATTGAAGTTGTTAAGCTTGGAGCAAAATAATCGTTTCATCTACCTGGTTATTTTCTTTTTTGATCAATTCTAGTACGACTGTCCCCTGAGGGTACCTCAGCGGCGCCCTTACATTAAGAACAAATGATAAATAGTTGAATTGAAAATATGATTCTGTGTGGAGTTCGGTGTGAACCTACCCAAAAAATGATCAAGGTTTAGTTTTAAAAAAAATATAGATTTTCTGGAAAACTACCAAAACGTTTAAAAAATGACCTACTTAAAATCTAACCAGTGTCAATTTTAAATCCGTATGGATGATGGTGTTCATTCATCTCCAAATGTGTTTTAAACACAGAAATAAAATCAGATTAGTTGTCTGGTATTGCCGGTACAGCCTAGGTATAGCTCCAAGCTTAGTATTCTCGTTTAGTCCACATAGTTGGTATCTAATATAGCAGGGTATAACTTATACAGATCGGTGAGATGTAGGTACGACCTACGTACTACAAGCTCATTATTAACAATATTATTTCCAAATACGCATTATGAATACATTATTTGAATTGAAATATATACGATCAGTTTAGCGCGTGTTTAGACATTAAATATATCCAACCAATAAACATTATCCATTCTCCATAGTAATGTATAATATTGTACATTTTTCAAAAACAATATTTTTTTGTAGTGTACTTAATGAGTATCTGTACCCACGATAAAATAACTATGTGCCAAAACGTAAATCAAATATTATTTGGCAAAATGTCCATAACACATACACTACGATATAGGTATGTGGAATAATGCAATGGAATTATGAATAAATATAAATAATTTAAATAATGCGGTTACGTAAAAACCCGTCCACGAAAATGCTAATATTTGGCCTGATTTATTTTAATTTGTTCTACAATGTCGTGCTTTGAACTTTGAAGTTCGTTTCCTACGATATGATTATTCAAATATAATTACTTTAAGTCTTGTTTAACTCGATAGAATAACCATATTTGTTTTTGGATTCAATACCAACATATTGGACTGTAAAGACGCCCAAGACATGAATAATATATTTAATACATTACACATAATATAATAACTATACGTATAATATGTAATACCAATAACAATATTTTATTTGGCTGGTCCTTTGCGATTCCGCATCAAACGGTTTTTACTGAACACTCATTTTCACCACTTTTCTGGAAACATATTATATTAGTAATTATATTAGTATTATAAAAAATAAAGCTAATAATACGCTGTTATTTTTAAAGACAAATGTCCAAATAAAAAAGGGCTGCTCCTAATTATTGTGAGAATGATATTGGTTATATTTTTTAAATAATTTGTACCTATGTATAATATATATATATATTTACTTTATTTCTATGTTTTGATTTTTTAATACAACTTAGTAGTTTGGCCTCGCACTTTGTATCCGAATAAATGGCTTTTTAATATACGAGAGCATTCGAATCGTTTAATCATCTATTATATTATATTATATTATTGAAAAATAAGAATGAAGAAACGTAAATATATTAATTATTTACCTTGCCTTACACAGTGCATGTTTTGTAACATAGCGGGGTTAGCGATCGTTACTGTAATTGCAGTTTAGAATAGTACGTATATAGTTATCAATTAATAGTATTAATTCTTGAAATGGTTTGTCATAAGCATCAAAACAATTGCATTTTACATTTTACTATACCACTAATGCACGAAGACGTCGGTTTTGTGTAAGTAATATTGGATCCTAAATCAAACAGTTTATTTTTGAAAAAATGAAAAAAAAAATTTGTTTGTATGTTAGAGTTCTGCATATGGGTTCATTTTTCAGCATTTATGGAAATTTCAAGAAACGTGTAAGTATATTATTTCAGTTTTAATATAGCAATTAGAAACATGAAACAATTTAAAAAAAAATAACAAATAGGTAACATTTTTTTTAATGATTGTTTTAGATAATATTTTTATTTTATCCAATTAAACTTCAGCAGCTAAGGCCATTAGTTTTTCTTTTCCATAATAATGAATAGCATTGATTAGGCATAGGTTACATAACTTATATAAAATATTCTGATAACGTAAAATTTGAATAATATGTAATAATATAATATTTGTCATTCTATAATAATTTATTATCAGACTTTTACTTTATAATCAATAACACTAAACTGTGCAGTATGCATTCGTAGGAAATGAACATCGCAGGACATTGAACTTTTTATTTTTAATTAAATATAAGAGTATTAAAGCATTATGACGTATTTTCAAAGTTTTCAGGGGATAAGATTTTAAATACAAAATCAATCATTTTATGTACCGCCTATTTGAGGTAAGGGTAGCTTGCTATTCGTTGTTATTAAACCCACTCGTACAAGTGTACAACTACCGTCGGTACAAGTTATTAAAAAATTCACTCAAATAATGTGTTGACCTATTTCACGTAACGGCTTAAAACAAAATGTTTCAGAAAAAAAAACCAAGCTAAACGAATATTCAGCCTCCTATGATTAATTATAATTAACAATAATTATAGACCTCAAAACAACAATGCGACATGTCATAATATACAATTATTTACGACGTGTTACTCGTCAAAACTAAATTAATACGTTCGAAAATATTTTCGATTTTGATTTCGTTCAGAGCATTCCTATAAGTATGTAAAACACTGTTACTTATTAGTTGTATTACTTATGATGGCTCAATATTTTTGTCGTATTTATACTTATCGGTCGCACGTCGCCCAGTCGCCACGACTATCATCAACGCGTTTCCGCTCTGAAACGGAACCCGACGGATCGTGGGTTCTTATCACACTCTCAATAATATTGATTTACAAACATTTAACATTCACACACATAAATTATATTATTTGTATTTCGTCCGGGGGACAATGGAAACGAGAGCATTTATTCCGAGATAAAACGTTCGGTTTTAGTCGCTCGCGATCCGTTCCGAAATATTGTCATCGGAACTCCATTAAGACAATACTATATTATATTATTATTACAGTGACACGATGTGGTCGAAAACCGTCACTTTTACTGTTTATCTGTGGCTGTTGGTTGTCGTAGATTTCCAATTTGCGTTCGCCGCCCAAGATGCCACGTGAGTATAATATTTTGTGCATTTTGGTGTATTTCTCAATAGAATATATTTTTCCATTCGTTGAAGTCGCGACGAATGTAATAATATAATACATTATAACGGCGGTGGAAAGGCAAAATTATGACATGGCCATATAAAGACGTATATATCGCACCACCGACGAAATAGTGATTTTGACCGATACAGCAACTGATAAATTATCAATCGCGTTATTGCCTATACATAATCCTATCGATCGTATAGCCAGAGAATGTAATAATTTTAATATTTTTTATTGTTTTTTAATATGGGAGAATTGTATCCTTCTAATCAGGGCTTTTCAGTCATTTGATGTACATCACTAATATTATATCTTATAGGTAATTTTATTTTGTAAGTTTTACTTCTATTATTTTTTTCACTTAATCTAAATTACTAATGTACTACTTTATAATTCTTTGTTTTGTTACATAATAATATGAACTTATGTTATAGCGAGTGCACTAATTTTAGAAATATCGATTCTACTGTAGGTACATGACCCCGTATGGGAGTTTGCCCCAATGAATAAAGATAATAAATACACATTTCTAATAACGTATCCCTGAGATCGTTTTTTGGATATAAATTTAAATCAACGCTACTAAATCATTATTAACATTTAACCATATGTCCATATTAACAAAATTACAGTCATTCCTGAAAAATGCAATCTAGTGTGTCACACAAGTCTTGGCCTTTTCGCCGTTGACAATATTCTAAATCTTAAAGTAATATGTCTGTATATTAATCAATAAATAAATATTTATAGGCACGAAGACATCAGAACGGCAATATATTCATTCGCTCACTCGTTACGCGATAACGTGGACAAATTGGAGCGACACGAAAGGCGTGAAAAACAATCGGGTGATCAAATGCAAAATATGCTGTTGACGATCGTGAACAAGCAGAGGGAACAATACGTAGAAGACAAGGAGCTCGAGACGGCCATCAAAGGATTGGAGGAGAGCTTGAGCGCATTGACGAGAGCAGAAACAGAGGAGGTGAGAAACTTACCTAACGAAAAGACGTACGCACTACACACTATTAGAGAATATTATCCTCTATCGATGTCAAAATTATTCTGCACATCGATAAATGCACGATTCGGCACAACACCGATATCTTTTTAAGTTTAAAATACCACTGACCATAAAATATTATTATTTTTTAGTGATATTTTTCGGGCCAAAATGTAAATAAAACTATTAAAATTCGATTTTTATACCATAAACAGTCAAAGGCGCAATAATTACAATTTTTTATAATAATACCTACTCAAATATATTTATAGAATGACTAATCATACGATAGCTATCTAAATTTAAGTATTAATTCCGAAATTAGAGTCCTCATTATTAAGAAGCTCGTGAGAATAATAGAGTGGAAAGGATAATTTATTGTGAATTAATTAAAATAAAAACCAAATGGTGAAATAAAAAGCAAAAACGTAATGGATTTAATTTACATTATTTTAAGCCTTTTATTTTTTTAAATAAAATGAAAATATTGGAAACTGTTTCACCGCCTCGATAAGCGCTTCGTTGAAAAATTACAATTCGTTGCCTAAAAAAACTTTATCTAGAATTGGAGCGTCCCTTTAGCAGGAAACCCAAAACGAAAAAATATTTTATGTTAATGTTTATCCATTTTGTAATTGGAATTGAAATTAATTCGTCATGTTGACAAATTTAAATTTTATTTTCAGGCTGCCGATAGAGAAAGCATGAAAGCTATGTTGGAGAAATTGGACAAGCTCATCCTTTCTGGTGAAGCCGAAGTCAAGTCTATGTTGAAAACGGAACAAAAGTCCTCAAACCAACTGTACCAGTCGTTCGACAACAAGCTGACCACTATGACAGAACAGATTAGTGCGTTACAGTCCCGATTTGATTCTCTGGAACAGGCTCCCAAGTCCAATGTAACCAACGACGTTATCTTTGAACTTCTGAACAAAATTATCGACCAGAGCTCCCGCAACAGCGACACGGTATCAGAGCCCGCAAACGCCACATCTCAGCTGGTACAGGAGACCAGACACGTGGTCATGGAGGCGGTCAAGTCGTTGTCGGACCGGATAGACGACAGCGAGCGGAAGCGCGCTGCGTCGGACGCCAAATTGACGGTAGTGGCCGAGTCGGCCGCCGCGTTCCAAGACGACGTGCAGAACAGCTTCCGGTTGATGTCGAACGAAGTTAAGACACTATCGGACGTGGAGAAAGTACTGGTGCAGACGGCGGACAACGTGCTGGACACGAAGCGGAGAATCGAGTACGGCACGCACCAGATACTGATGGAAGTGACCGCGGTGATCAACGACCGGTCCAAGGAGCTGAACGATTCGGTGAACGCCGGCCTGGAACGGGCGGTGAAGACGGTGCTGGACGCGCAGTCCGTGGGCATGGCCAACCTGAGCGTCAAGATCGAAACGGAAATCAGCCAGGTGTGGAGGCAGATCGGAATCATGTACCAGACGCTCACCGACTCGGCGTCCACGCTGGCCACGCTCCAGCGGCAAACGGACATGTTCGTCAACAGCACGGCCACGTCGGTGGAAGGCATGAACGGAAAGGTGTCGGCGATCGCAGGCCGCATGACAGAGGTGGACGAGAACCTCAACTACCTGCTCGGACGCCTGTCCCTGGTCACGCAGGAGTTCAAGGAGATCAAAGTCGGGCTGGGCGAGGCGCTGGAGAGCATCAGGGTCGGGCTGCAGGCGGTGCAAGGCAACAAGACGACGGTGGACTTGGGCCCCGGCCCGAACCCCATCGACGAAGAACCCTTGTCGGAAAACCTCAACCAGAACATACTGTCGAAAACCGTTTACACGGTGACTTAAGCCGATCAAAATTATCAATATTATTATTATATCATTATAATTATGTCATTTTCTTTTTTTTTTCTTATACAATACTATACTGTTGGTAAGTCCGGAAAATATCATCACCCTGTTTTTATCGATTGCAGTGATTAGAAATAGAAAAACCTTTAAAATGTTAACACCTCCATTTACATATACTTACTTCATTTTGCTTTGATGGTCTGAAGTAAACGAATACAAATTACAGGTAATTATTTAGTTTGTTTAAGATTATCGTAAATTGTAATGATTATATTTGTTATGTTATAACGTAGGATACGGTGACGACCAGATAAATATAAGTAAATAATACACCGAATAATGGAGAAAAATCTAAAAATACTAAGCCTACCCATAATAATATGTAATAATGATATAACTTTTATAGAAGGAAACATTTTTACTAATTATAAAAGTTAGGTAGCTTTAATAATATCGCTGTACAAATTAGGAATTTAATTTTCAAGCTTCGACGTTTATACATAATATGTATTACAAAAAATACAATTTAAAATGTATCAAAGTTAATAGCTATAATTTTTTAATTATTATAATGATATCATATTTAATATATAAAAGTAATATTGTTTTCAATCTTCTTAGCTTCCTGCGTGGTTAAATGGTCATCAAAATTGTAATTGTTATTCAAGTTTGAATAGATAAATCTTTTCGAGATTTATTTTATTGTAAAGTCTTTAAAAATAAGTACATTCAAATTTACTAAACACTGTACAATTAGGTCAAGTCCAGTGTTCCTGCTTGGTGGAATAGTGCTTATATTGTGTCATACCTAACTCATAACACAAACCAAACTAGAAACAATTACCATAGCGTCAAAAATAATAATACACCTGGCAACATTAAATAAAATACATCATATTATTGTCTAGTATACGAGTAATAAAGTATGTTTTTTTCGAATTTGAATCATTGCGTTCGGAAAACAGTTATATACCTTAAGCTTTGCAAGAAATGGTTTGAACTCATTTGAATAGTATGAGCAGTATAAATTATTATAATTTCTCTTCAAAACATATTATCACATATAAATAATATATAAGTATATGTATAATTGTATGTGGTATAGGTAGGTACATTACAACGTCATTGTAATGTTTTTGTTAAATTTATAACTGCTTATTATCAATTATTAATACTGATATAATGGTACAGTGCTACATTATTATTACAGATTACAATATTTATGTTAGTTAATTTTTTCTATTAATTCGCTAGTACCCATGTCAACATCATATCAAAACTATTATCTTTTAGAAAGATAAAACTACAAAAAAATGTTTATTATTTTTGCTACTTACTTATTTATTAGTTGGATAATCTGATAACGACACCATAATAGATCCCTGAAATAGTGAAATTCTGAAAACTATACGAAATAGAAAATGGTAAATCAGCTTGCAAATTAAATATCTAAAACTGACATATATACATAGGTTCTACATTTAGATAATCATAGATACCAGTATACTCTATAATAAGCTACATTATACCAGTGGTAGCCAAACGGTTGATCGTGGTCGATCTCGGACGGTTTCAAGTCGATCCCTCTTTGTTAAAACTTATTATTATACATTTAGTAGACACTGCAGTTTCATGCATATTATTTCAAATTAATCTGTTTGTGTGAAATGGAATCTTTTCACATGAAACTTATAAAAGCTATTTACTGAACACTTTCTGACGATATTAATAGCAGCGTCTTCGTTTAGCAGTCAGTGACTACTCCCCAGATTATAATCAATTAGCAAATCATATTGCAATGAAGCATTTCTACGCCAACAGTATGATGTTTATTTTATTTATTTTGAAATTATTGAGAAATGTAATGTGAAATACTCGGCTGTATATAACGTTATATTTTAATAATTAATTATGTTTATAGTTAATAGTTGTAGTAAAAAAGGCTTGTAAATAAAAAAAATTTTTTTACTTGAGTCGATTTTCAAAGGAAAACTATATTCTCAGTAGAACTTAACCAAAAAAAGTTTTGCCACACCTACTAAATAGGTACTTTATAAGTAAACATTTTGTAATTGATTTATACATTTTTTTAAATATGAATGTCTATTTGATTAAGCACTTGATAAATAATGATTTTGGAAACACAATAAATAAAAGTCCAACTGAATACATAAAGACGACAACAGGTCTGAGCCCTCGACATGCTTCGCAATCGAAAAAAGATTCCAACCGGAACCTTCATCTCGTTATTAATTCTTTATAACCGTTTGGTTGGATTCGTCCAAATTAAAGATGAAATTCCTAAGCGTTGGCCGTAATTTATTCTTCATTGTTACTGCAGTTATACGTGTATCAGATATTATAATAATTCATAAATAAATGTCAGCGCAGTAAAAACAAAATATTTTTTATAAAAAAAAAATTGTTTTATATATTAGTCTCTTCATAATGTTTATCAATGTGTATAATTTTATATAATTGTTCACTTGATATCAAGTGTTAGATATTAAGATTTAAATAAATAAATACTAACGTCAACGTCGTATATACAATGTGTAAGAAGAAAAATCGTAATCTGTACATTTCATTCACAATGGTCGTTAAATATTTTGTTTGTCTTTGTTTCAAAGACTCGATCTTTGTTAAGCCACTAAGAACTTGAAGAATTTTTCAACGGTTTCATCGCTTCCGAATCGTTCGTTGAAATACCGTTTGGTTCCTCTGCAGCGCTTGGTCCGGAATTCCACGATAACGTTTTTGCCGTTCCAAATACCAAAAATATTATAGCACCACACATGTAAGTCCCAGCCAAAATCCAAAATACAATGCACCATTGCTCAAATGTTTGCTGCAAGTACATGTAAAATGTTATATTATATTTACAGGCGTGTTGAAATGTCAGTAAATCGTAATTTAGTGTTTAATGCGCATGTATACTACTTACATTGTTGTTCGTTAGTTTTCCCACCAAGTACGACGACAAGGACCCTCCGAACGAAGACAATGTATTTGCCATTCCAAATATTGTGCCTAAAATAATAGAGTGGTTATTTCACATTCATGCCGTTACATTATAATTATTTGGCGAGCTGTAAGTAGTTATCACAATGTACCAGAGAAATTAGGAGCTATATCCAAACCATTTCCCAGATAACCACCAGTCACTGCTCCGTTCAACGTCAATGCAATAGTGAATATCATTACTGACCACACTTGGTTATTTCCAAAGTACACTTGTAGGATCATCAAAATGCCAGGCGTAAATACTCCTGTAAATTAAAATGTTGTATTTTTTTCAGCTCGAGTTCAAAATCGCGATAAAGTTATAACAAGTAAGAACGTATGCAGGATTCTAGAATAAAATCATTTAAAGGAATATTACCGATAAAAGTAAAGATTTTTCTGGTCATTGTTTTGGATATTTTTTCAGAATTTAGTAGACGATCAGCAATTATTCCAGCTAACAACGCCATCAAATATTTACCCAAATAAGGGAGACTAGATAGAAAACCATTCTGAAATTGTAATAACGATAAATGTATTATTCAATTCTAAACTTTAATAATATCACAAATTAAGAATAAACATGAAGAATAAAACATCATATTTATTCTTTATCATATATATATATATATTATATTTACCGATTTAATGTCAAAATGAAGTAAATACTTCATGTAAGTAGGTAACTGATTGACAATAGTAAAGTAACCAAAAACACTAGCTCCGTGTGTAATAACGATGGCCCACACAGGCAATGACGTAAGTATTTGTATCCATGGCAGTTTTTTTGGCTGTAAATAAAAATACATAATATACGAAAAATCAATAAAATCTTATAAATTACAATATTATTATAATTTAAACGTTTTTTAAGTGGGTTGAATCAAAACTTTTGTGAACATGACGTTCTACAGTATAATACCATTCTTATCAGTTTTAATAAATTTGATGACACAAATATAATCTGTGTTATTCAAATTTCAACTATTTTGTGGTCTACAAAATAAAATTTCATAAAATAGTATGTATGAGCTTGATAGGTAAATCTAACTGTAGGTATCAACATAATATAAAATTCATTGTATCATTATATTATATTGTTATCGTTTATATCACATTATAATATATATATACACAAATTATAACGTATTTTTAAAAAAAATACTTAATATTGATCAATGTGACAAATCGTTGATTTTATGTTGTTGCATATATTCTAGGACAAATATTAATTGTGCCTCATTATTACCTTTGTACCAGGTTTGCTTTGCTTGGCGATTTCTGTTTCAATATAATGTCTTTCGTATTCGGTAATTCTAGGATGATCGGCAGGTGTCTCGAAAACTAAATTAAACCACAAAGTGGACCATGCAAGACCTACTAGTCCCGTGATATAGAATGCGGACTCCCATCCCCATGCAGAAATTACTATACCACAAATTGGTAATGTAATAGCTGCACCTAAAGTAGAAGCTGAAAATTTCAATACAATAATTGCATATTAGATCATTTTCAGAAACAATTAAATAGATAGCTTAAATATAGTTTAGAATAAACTTAAATAGAATTTTTTCTTGTATCAATTGAATAATATTATTTTACACTATTTTGGTTACATCTTTATTCCTCGATTTAAAATACATAGAAAATGTATCAACATTGATGATAATTATTGGTAGTTTTTGTATACTGTGGTATAAGTTTTACACAAATTTAATAAATTGGTGAAAAAATATTACTTATATCAAATAGTTAGAAATAATATCTAATAATTCTATAGTTACATCATACATAATTCATAAGGCAAATATAATACACCGAATAATTGAAATAGTTACATTTCACATAGGTACTACAATACTATTTTAATATCTATACAGCTATAAGGTACCTGTATACATAGGTTCCTAAACATAGGTATAATGATTAATAATCGCTAATTCGCTGCCTGTTTATTTTTTAAATTATCGTCTTATGCAGTTATTATTATTTCAGGATCAAATTCTAGATTTGATTTGTAAAAATTAAAAATTCTTCCCACGACAATATAATAGTATTATAATGAATTTGAATTAATCAAGAAACGAGACAGTGTAATTGGCAAATTAATTTTAGTGTCAGACTAAATTTTTCTACATTCTATACTAAGTGCTTTACAATTAATTGTCGAGAACTCAATTTTTTTATGACAGTTGAATAAATTAAGAAACCTTGTTTAAATATGAAAAGCCATGTACGTAACAATAAGCAGCTCATTATCAAAATTGCTACTAAGTAATTTCCTTGTATATCTAGCCAAAAATGGAGTTATAAATAATAAATAATCACCAATAAAAAAGTTATGAAAAATGGTGAAAGGAATTTAAAAGCCATATAATTTAAAGTAAAATGACATAATACCCATCATGTTAGACATGAACTTGCTACGTTCATTTGGTGGAATCCAATTGGCAGCAAGTGGTAATATAGCCGGCCATGTTACTCCCTGAAATATGAATAATGAGTTGAAGTTACATAATATTATAATAACCGCATTATAAATATAACTTTCGATATTAATTTAAATAAAAAATTAAAAACTACTGGTACTTATTTTAACGAATAACAAGATATATTCAGTGAGGCATTTTACATCTACTGTCACAATCAAAAACCAATTGGTTCAGTAGGTAGTATTGATTATCAAAGTCTATAAGCCCCTTATAAACTTTTTAAATTTATATAAACTACAATATAGATAGATGTATTAGATAATAATATATTAATATTTACTATTTTTAGAGCTTTATTTGTTTTTGATCAATTTTTTTAAATTTAAATTAGAACAATCTATTTCGTATAATATACACTCATTAATAATAACAATGTTTCGTTCTAATTTTAAAATTATTTTATAGTACCTAATCAATAATAAATATATTAAACATCACTCACTAAAGTAAATCCTAAAAACACCCGACAAAATATGAGGCAATATATGCTGATTTTGGCGGCCATAGGTGTCAATAAGGTAACCATTGACGCTAACAGCATAGAGTAGCCGAAAACTGGTCGAGCTCCAATCATTTCGGCCAAACGACCACCTGGCAATTCCGTAAGAACATAGCCCCAAAAGAAACTGCCTAATATCATATTTTGTTCATATTCGGACCAGTTAAACTTCACAACACCAGGTGGATTAGAATGTGTCCAGCTCACAGTAGCCTGAAAAAAAACATCAATTGGATAATGAATATTAAAATAAAAAATAGCGACATTCCCTAAAAATATACCTATAATACATAGTTTCTTTAATTCGTATTAGAATTGTTTATATTCTAAAATCACTTTTCAATCATTTATAAAAAAAAAAAATAGAACTAATATGCATGATAACTATGTATATTGTGGGAGACGAAAACCAAACATTGGTTTGGTATCGTTTAAATTGTTAGTTGATCAATTTTAAATTAAAATCTAATTGCTTTATTTTAAATGGATTTCATAAATTTATAAATCAAATAATTCAATTAACACTTTAACAGTAACATGCATCAGTGGCAGTTTCGGTCATGGCCATCTGTTATTATTCCTATAGGCTTTTATTCAAATACTGTGGATGGACTGTGGAAATTCCTAGCAGTTAGAATAGATTATTATTTACCACATTTAAATACTATATATATTATAGTACAAATAAACCAAACATCATAACGCATAATATTCTAAGAAATATTATAAGTACTTAAAATTTGTGTTTTTTTTTTTTTTGGTTTCTTAATACCTTATCCTAATACCTAGCCAAATAATTAATTCAACAATACCCAAATTTTAAGTATAAAATATTAATTTGTTAGAGGTATTTATTAATATTTGATTATATTATAAATACACAGCAATATTTATTATTTGTGATTGAAACATTTATTAATGAATTTTTAATATTTAATTAAAAAAATTTTTACAATTTATTGATGCCTATAAATTATTATAAATTAACCCAAAAATAATAAATCAATTATAACAATTTTTTTTCAAGTAAAATA
Organism: Myzus persicae; assembly: GCF_001856785.1. Lineage (NCBI taxonomy): Eukaryota > Metazoa > Arthropoda > Insecta > Hemiptera > Aphididae > Myzus > Myzus persicae. Next base: position 54,423 of record NW_019103953.1, read on the forward strand.
TTAAATATATGAGTATTGAGCAGTAATTATGTATACCTATTAAAAATGCATTGCTTCTGATTTCTATAAGTAATTTATGAGCTCAAAATGAAAATGTAAAACTGATAATTTCTTATACTAACTACTTAATCAAATGTAATGTATTAAAATTGACATTAATGAAACGGTAACACATTTGAACAAAAAGTGATAAAAAAAGTGGCTTTATAAACGAGTGTGTTAAATTATGATTAAAAATTTTAATTTCCTTATATTTTTTACTTATGCACCTACTGAAATTGTATTATAATTCAAAATTGTGACAATTTGATAGCTAGAAAACAATATTATTATATTGGTTAAAGTACCAACAAGGAATTATCACACTAATAGCGTTTTCTTTTCCTTGTTTGTTTATAAATTATAATATATTGTCAAAGTACATATCATACGTTTTTATACAAAACCGTAATGAGTAATAAAAAAATACCTACATTTAATGTCCCTATAATAATATTTTTAAAAAATCATCAATGATATTAGTAACCGTGGCAACGCATGTCAATATGTCAAGACGGATGTATATAGGGACAACGGTATTTTAAAATATGTTTTACCTAGATATGTAATATATGTGTTGACTCATTTGACTGCATGACACAATATCTATGTATAATAATAATATATATATAAGTAGGCAATATATCAATTTAAATTTTATAATTCATTTAGGAAATCAAGCATACCTTTAAATAAATGAAACATAACGGTATTTATTTAAAGAAAAAAAACAAAACCTGATCCTTAAAATATATTATACTACAATTCACATACAATTGCTCAAGGTATCAGGTTTTATGGTAATTTATAACATATATTTGCACTAATAGGATTAAAAAATCTGGTTTTTAAATTCCTCGTAAGATATATATTGTAGAGAATAAGAAAAAAAAAGTCACTCTAAGTTTCGTAAAAATGAACGCTGCTATTCTTGTTATAGTACGCCTATCACAAAATCAACAAAATAAATGGCATGTGACAAATTATAAATTATGTACCTATTCTGTCCTATTCTTTATTATTTATTTATAATAAGAAATTTAGACTTTAAAGACTAATTTGTAAGTTAGAAATTAATTTTAATTGCTACACGGTCACAAAAATAACTCTAAATGGTATTAATTACGTGTAACATGTTGTTTGAATTTTAAAATATACATAAAAATAAAATGTGAAAACAAAGGTATGACTGAAAACTTCATTTTTATGCAATTATTTACTGTTGTATTCTATTATAGTTTTAAAATTTAAATAAATCGTACTTAATATGTACAATAATAAATAATTTACCTGGTACTTACATAAATGTTGACATTAATATTAATACAAAACATGATGTACACATAAATTAAAATTAGCCATCATACTGGAAACATTGTAAATACAACATATAAGATGAAAATATATAATATAGAGAAAAAGTTAAATTATTTTATTTGTTTTTTTAACTATGCAATCCTTGCGTTAAATCACACAATTTTTCTTTTACGATAATTTCAATATTTAAAGACTTATATTTTAAAAATACATCGATAGAGATGTAGTGAAGAAATGTATTATTTCAGGGTTTCAGCATACAATTTGAAAATACTTGCTTATCAATATAATAGTTCAAGGTTGAAAAATATATCATAAAATATACAAATACGAAAATTTGTTTCATCGTCTATTAGTATATTTAAGCCCATATAGAACACCTATCCCAACATAATATTGTTTATCATTAGGTAATACATAACTAATGTACTAGGTAACGTAATTATTATAAAAAAAAAAAATTGTAGTCTACAGGTGTAATTTATACAGATATCAAAATATCGAAGGTCGAAATTATATTACAATCGAAAAAAAACCCGAACAAATCATTTATAGGTATTATGATTATTAAATAGCATAAACGATATCGTGATCCGATGCCCTAAATTATTATTGATAAATTATATTATAATCTATATTTTCACTACCTCGGGGCTCTTAACCTAGTAATTAGAAAACATAATAAATTTATATTAGCCGTAAATAATTATATTAATCATTCAATATAAACAGTTAAATATTCATAAATCAAAAAATTAGAAATACAACTCACTTTATATTTTATCATTAATTATACCCTACTTGTATAAAGACTAAAAATCCGGAGATATTAAATTAAATTATCTACTTATCTAAGTGTCCTCAGAGTTAATTTATAACAGTACAATACGTATTGATCAGTTTACGGATCATCAGTTAATGATTAGATTCTAATCTATATTATTTTATAGCATTCAAATAGTTATTACTATTATTTTACGATGTTGAGTTTATTAATATAACATCAAATACCTATATTGATTATTGAATATAACTAATAACTAAATCAAAAGGAAGTATGCAAAAAGAAATTAATTTAAAAAAACGATATTTTAAACATTCATTTACTATTCAAATTTTTTTCATCAATCGATTTCAATCAAATTCAAAACACATAAATACAATATACATAAATTATAATATTTTATATCTAAACCTAACATGTTATGTATTCTTATAAAAGGAATGCGTTTTAGATTTTGAGCGAAAAGACTAATGTATTAGTTTTTCAATTATGCTTGTTTTTATTATTTATTTAATTTATTTATTTATGATATTTTTGGTTTATCGACTTTTTTAGTTTTTATTTGGCTTATTATTATATCATAATATTTTTTATGACCATTTAATTTCAAATGTTTGCTGACAAAATTCGTTGAAATCACGAATTATTCAGTAGATATAATAAATTATGATCAGTGATCTAGTAAGGTAGCAATAAATATTTCGACAGGTAAACTTTTAATTTGATCGTGGTGTTTTTTTGCTACTTAAAAAACTTAATATTACACTTATTTTTGAAAAATTCAAACGGTTAACATTTTGTCCACGCAGGCACAGTAAATCAAAAAATTTTCACCTCCCTCCTTCATCAATCTCAGTGATCAACTCAATAACGAGGTAGACCAATATACCTTCAAGTAACTGTACCTAGATTAAATTTTCGTGGCATTCAAATAACATAGTTACTGCTGATCTTTTTATTCTTATTAATTTATTATTAAAAAAATTAATGCCCCACTAAATTTTAACGAGATAATAATGTATAATCTAATAATATGAATTAAAATAACAATCAAATTATTAAAATGTATTTTTTCTTTTCTTTATATACAATATACATATTATGTTTAATTTATTTATTCAATTTAAAAATATTCGCATGAAGAAAAATAATCGAATAACATTTATATGATATAGTGGGCATAATTGATACACAGATATATTTATTATTTATACCAGGCAATTAAAAATGTATACAAATTTAATTTTTTTACATACCTAAACCTAATTATTTATGAACTAAGTCGTACTTTGATCACAATGTGAATCAACTCTTTGATTTATATCAAAACATTCTCCAAAGTACAAAGACGTAATATTCTATATTGATACTATTCATACAATTGTACATAGTTTGGTTGTTTTATAATTCCTATATTGTACCTATATTGTAATAACTAACAATAGATATAGATATAATGAAGTCACCGTCTGTGTCTACGTTTTTTTTATTATTTTGGTTAGATTTAGAATATTTTGATCTAAACTGAAACTAAATATAGAACGCTCAAATGCTAAAGATATTTAATCGCATTTTTGATGTTGCGAAATGCAAAAAATGAATCTTACAGCTTTATGTCAGTGAATTCTGATGAGAAAAAATATCAAGTCACCACTTTAATAGAATAAGACAAAGCTCTACTTTTTATAAAAAGGATACTACTGGGCCTAACTCATAGAGAATAAAATCATACAGATATATTATGATATCCATTAGCATTTTGCTGGTAAGTTCCAAAGGTCTATTTTTTGTTAATTACAGTCTTTCCTTGAACGCAGTGTAGTTATTCCGAAAAATGTATTATAAATTACATCACTGCAGCAAAGTGCAAAGGAAATTTTCCTATTGTTACACTTTCATCCTTGACGCAATCTGATATTCTTAGAATTTACAATGCCATATGCTATAATCGTTTAATAATAGTTGTTAATTTAATGTTATTCAAAAATTAATCGTAAACATTCGTTGTTTATTTTCCAAATACACCATAAGTAACTAATGATAATGATGGAAAATTAATTTACCAAATGCAATAACCAATCTAACATATTAATACCAATATTACCTACTGATTAATGATTACCAAAGACCAATCTTAGTAGTCATTACAATATATATAGGTAGGTACCTAATAAAAGATATTATATTTTAAAATACCTCACGTTCAGTTTCAATGGAGTGAGACTAAACTGGGGGGAGAGGAGATGCTACAATGTTCATTTCGTGCACAAATTGTTTCAAATTTAAAGAACGTTTTGGAATGCCCCTGTCTTTAGATGAACTATGAATATATTGGATGTTAGATCATTTTAGCAGCTACAAGATCATTTGTATCTCAATAATATGTAAACAATTATAAACCCAATAAAAACTATTTAAATATAAATGATTAACATGTAGCCTAATACATTAATCCTATACGTTTAAATTAATGGTATACCTACACTAAAATATTTACGACCACTGATGGTTTACTTTCATTCATTGTATTATTTTATTAATTACATTCTGGTAAACATAGTGAAAATGTATATTGAACACAAAAATACAATTAGGTTGTTTCAAAAAAGTTTATAAATGCAATACAAATTCCTAAAACGAATACTTTCACAAATCTCGAAATTACACATTACCAAATACTAAAATAATAGGTTTATTGATTTAGTAAATATGTAGGTACCTAACTTTCCTACTTGTTTTTTTAAATAGGTTTTAAATTCAATTTTGTTGAATCAAAAATTGCAAATAATTGTCTAAAAATGATCTCTATATAAACAGTACAAGTATTAATAATAAAATATGTTAAATTAATATCAGTGTTATTGTATTATATTTTACTTATAAATTGTATGATTAAATTTAGTAAATAAATACAATAATCGTTGATATTATTGATTTTTTCACTTAATTTTCTATATACGTGATACGTCTTTATTCGAGAGCTTTTGGTCAAAGTTATATGATGACTGTTATACTTAGTCACTTACTAATGATTTTCTTATGGCTTATGCTATTGACCTATTGTCACAGTACATAAATTATAGATTTAAAACAAAATATATAACATAATTGATGAATAATGATTTTCTGAGATTATTAAGGTTAGGTTACAATTCACTAAAATAGTCAGAGTTCTAGTCAAATTTTTCTAATAGATAATCGATATTTATAAACAACATGTTACATGTTAGTAATTTAATTGAATTTTCAGAGAAATATTTTCGCAGGGACAACAAAAATAGAACCAGATTTTAATAATATCGTCATAGAAAAACCAATGTTTTTGCTTTGGGGCGCATCCAAAAACTTTTAGCTTTCGTGCCAATGATGTAAAATAACTGACCAACAATGTGTTGTCATAAAGTAGTGAAATTAAATTCAAGGGCAGTGTTTCTCGTAATAACAAATATTTCAAAGTATCGTTTAAAAATTGAAATTTATCAATATGAAATAATAAATACGAAATTAGTTACATCACCAATAGGTAATATACTAATATATACAGACCCTAACAACGGTTGTGCGTGGATCGATATAATTTGTATTACCCGGAGGCTCGATAAAATAATAGTAGATTTACTTACATTGGTATCATTCGAAGGTGTAGTTGAAAAATTAGTGGCTTGTTCTATCGATACATTATGCTTATGGGTAGGTACCATGTCTACAATGGCAATTGTGAAGTTTACTCGTAGCATATAATTGACCATAAATCCAAATAAAACCATAAGATTTAATATTCTTGAACAGTTCATCGACCCTATTTAAAATTAAAAATTATCAACACAGCTGTATATGCGTATATAAGGCGTAGCGTATTAAGTATTAACCACTAAAAATACTTACTGGTTTGTTTAATGACCAATCCAGTCTCCATGTTGGCTGGTTCTTCTTTCTTCATTTTTAAAAGTTATACCAACTTTTAGTGATTAAAAAATCGATCACTTTAGTCCTACAAATATAAAATAATTATTTGAAATTACAAATGATGATACTAACAAAATTAATATATTAAGTTTAAGTTTATAATTTATCGATTCAAATAAAATACAAATATTAATTTGTAAATATACGAATACGAATTGAAGATTGATATCACTCAATTACTTTGTCTGAAAGCATATTCATAGATAAAAGCAATTTCTGCCTAGTCCTACATTTTAATGCACATAAATGTATTGTTTATAATATCTAAAATGTTAGACTTTGAATTATTTAAAATAGTTGATTGAAAAAGTTTATGTATTTTATTATTTTACTAACATCGATTGGTAGGCACCAAACTATAATATAAATCACAATATAACAAAATACTCAATGGTTGATTAAAAACATTTTACATTTAATATAAAACAAGAACGTAATTGTATTAGTTTCAATGAAAGTTATATACTAGTGGTTAAAATAGGTATTATTACAATAATGACAAATTATATTAATAAGACGTTAAATAAATGACCTTATATATACTATGTACTTACTAAAGTTACAATTTTTATTTCTTAGAACATAGAAACACGAAAGGACTAGACATGCAATATTTTTAACGTTTGGGTTTATTTAATCAATACAAATAAATTTACATTGAAAAATTCAACAAGATCAATAGCCTACAATTTAGTTCAAATTACCTATAAGTTCAAGAACTATTACTTTTCAACAAAAATGATGTTTGTACCTATAATAGTAAATTACTGATTACTATAGTAAGTAACATTAAAACTTAACAGTTAGATTATTAAATTATATTTAAGAAACAAATATCCGCATTAATTAAATCAAAGGGGAACTCTTTTTCATGAATTAAAATTAAGTTTTTATTCAGAACATTTTAGTAAATGGAAAAAATAGTTTTATACTTTCAGCGTAGGTAAACTATAATTAAGTATATAGTTATATGTACCTATAGCTATTTTCATCTACACAATAATGTAAACAATATACATAGATATTAATAAATTATTATAAAAGTCATATGACTTATTATATGTATTAATTATTTGCTAATTTAAACCATACATCAGTCGATAAAAGAATTTACTAAATGTAATAGAATCAAACTATTCTGTATACAAGAAATATCAGTAATACGAACATCATTTACTATTATTTTCAAGTTCATTGTTGAAAGTCGATATGTCTCGTTAGCACGAAAAAGCTAGGTCAACCTACTTTATACTTATTATTTCTGTAAGCGTGTTACAAAGTTAATCAATACAAATTGACTGGGTATATATACATGACGAAATAATAAACAAATTTAAATAAAACACATTTGTTCTATTATTGTGATATTATTAATTTGTATTCTACACTTTTTGAGATTCTGAAAAATAAATTTTAATTAAATTTTTGTTAATAAAATTTCTATGATATCTATTTGTGTGAAATTTACTCTGCTATAATTTCATTTTAATTTATTGAAGCCACAAATGGTCGGTAGCTGTGTACAACATAAGAAAATAATTGAATTTCTTGCAACTCACACTTCGAGTAGAAAATCTATAGAAATCACAAATTTATTAATAAATAATTGTTTATCAAAGAAGATAAAAAAAAAATAGAAATTAAATAGTTCGATGCAATGAGGAATTGCAACTAAGTTAAAAAAATTTAATTTTTAAAGTAACACGTAAAAAATTATATTAATATCCTAAATTTGTATAAAAAAAAAAAATTTAATAAATAGTATTATTCATGTAATATATATGTAATAAACTTAGTAAAAAAAATAAGAGTAAACTGAAAAGAAATAATATACTTTTTATAATTTCTTCAAAAAAGTCATGTTTTTGTAATGATTGTTATGACTTATTATACATAAATACTTAATATATAGCCTATATACAATTGATTGGAAATCAAAAAGCCATTAAAATGGCTTAATTAAATGTATAAAAAAATTAATATATCTAAGCTAAACTTTAGTACCTACAAGTGTGTGTTACTAGTCAGTATTATTCGAAAATCTAGACTGTCACGTAAAACAGTGATGCACCAACAGCTAGCACCATGTATGTTTGTATACATATTATTATATTTATATTATTTAAATAATTTGAAAGACAATAAATTATTCAAAATTAAGTTATTAAATAATTTTTTTAAATAAAAATAGCCGTTTTAAAAATAAATATTTTATCACTTACTTTATTAGTTATTGTCTTATTTATACCAAATAGGTAAACATGTATAAAATCAAAAGTCAACATATGCACAGCCGTACGTAATATTATAGACACTAAACCAATATTATAAAGTAAATTATCTACAGATTATAATAAATATTATATAGGGTTAGTAAATAATTGTGCAGTTTAGCATTACTGTATCAGTACCTATATTAGTTTATAACATACTAAAATAAACTGCTGAAATCACAATGTATTAAAATAGGTACCTACTAAAGGAATTTTTTTCTAAAGTGGAAAAAGAGAAAGGAGCACTAATCGATCTCATCTCTATAAAAGAGATCGACTTGTATTTGCAAAATGTCAAGTAAATCGATTTTACAACGAAATTCATTTCAGTATTAAATAAAAGCAGCATATGAATATTCCTTCTAAACATTTCAGTTGTTTGTACATTGTACTTACCTAATATTATTTAATACTTTTAGAATAATAAACAACATGTAATTTTATATTTTTAGTAAGTAGCCGGTAGGCAGTAAGTATAAGTTATAAACATACAATTTAAAATTTAATCTGTTGTTTTGTAGATAAATAAATACAAATATTATAGTAATTGTTATTTATTATTATTTGTAGTTGTAAATTAAAAGCTATAGTATATAGACTATAGATTATAAAATATATTTTTATAAATAATTATCTAGCCGAACTATGAAGCATCCATGGACTATGGTAAGCTTCAACTGATAAGATCTATATATTAGGTATATACCTAATAGAAACTGAATGATTAAATTTTATTTTTCACAACATATTATTTTACTTTAAACTATTTACTTTTATTGTACGCAAAAAATATGATAAACATCCTTAAATAAACAACGCAATTTTACAATTTTCTTTACAAAAAACCATACTTTACTTTGTGCCTACGACCGACCTAAAGCAAATGTCAATTTCTAGATACATAAGTTATAAATTGTTTTATAAATTTCAATCGAATTAGCAGTAAACGAGGAGAAAACAAAATACGTGATAGTCGCTAGACACCAATGTAAAGGTAACAAATATCAAATATTTGGGGTTTAACATTAGCAAGAAAACCGACAACCACAAAGAACCTAAAATTGATAGAAGCAAATAGTTGCTATGTTGGACTAATACCCTTAAATAAATCAAAAAAATCTCTCGAGAAGAACAAAAATAACAATGTAGAAAGTGCTGCAGGTAACTAGTAACACATATGCATGCGGCACATAAAAATCTACAATGAAGATAAATTAAAATAAACTACTACATAAGAAAGAAAGATCCTTAGAAAGATATTTGAATCAAAGACAAACATCCTATAGGAGAATACGAGATAAGTAAAGAAAAAAAGAGAAAAGAATAACTGTACGAAGAAACACAAATGTAGTTGGAGTCCTACGAAGTACAAATGAGCTGAGCCGGTCATGTATGGAGGTCAGAAGGCCCCATAGATTTGGCTACAAGATGGAAACTAAACACAAAAAGCTCTAAATAAGATTAGAAAATAGGGAACAACCAGCAAATGAGACGGAGATGATGGACCTAGACAGCCCGTAAAATGCCATGAAGAAGAAGATTGGACAAATGTGTCAACTATGATAGTTTATATTGTTTCGTGTGTCTATGTACATAAACGCTGTATATAATCATAAAAAAAATCTGTTTATTATTGCTGCTTCGATTGATGATAACGTGATTATTAAACAATGGAATCTATGATCCAATTTATTAATATATTACAATACTTACATTTTATACACTTATAAATATTGTTTACAATATTATTCATTGAGACTAGTGTACCTAGATAAACGTTACGTGAACTGTATAGTTCATTGAAGTATTGAACCACAACAAGTACCTATCATTGTAACACCGAAAGTAAATGACAATATCCAATAAAATAAAACAAAAACAGTAATGCATAAATACACATTAAAAAAAAAATTAATGATCTGAAATATTAGAAAAGTAAATCATATTGTAAAAATGAGCGACTATATATGATCCTACATAGATAAAAAATATCATGACGTCTTCAAAAAATCAGCACCAACAAAAATAGCTTAAAATGTACACATTTTTATAATTTCCTGTGCATCATTAAATAATAATGAAAATATGAATATGGAACCCATATACATTTTATATAGGTACCTAATTAGTCTAAAGACATGTATTTTCTATTCTATGTGTATATTTAATACGAGTACAATACAATTACCTAATATTTAAATATAAAATATTCGTGATATTGTATTCTGCAAAAAGTCTAAGTACAACTTTATGATACGTATATCCAAACATAGGAGTCAACCTGACCAAATTTGGTTACGTTGGGGGCGGGAGAGGGACGGTGCTGCGTTCCACTCATATTTTTTTCTGTATTAAACTGTCCAAATATCTCATTCGATATTGCAAAAAGAAAAATTTGAGAACATTCGTACTAGATAGGAACTCGTACTCAGACAATATTTCGCTTCGTTGAAGAAAAAAATGTTCGTGACTTGTAATATTATTCAATATATATTTACCTAGTTGTATCTACATAATAAAATTAAAAACTAAACATAATTCAAAGCATAAACTAAATAACATTTTAATTTATAATCTATAAAGTATAGTCAAGTAGTTTGATAAGATAAGAAACATGAAATATTTACCTTTTAGTATAGTTAAACAAATAGCAAAAATAAAGTTTATAAAATAAGGTAGGTTAAAAAGACTAAAATTACTAAGTTCTTGATTTCATAATCAAATCATTTTTTAAACCTGAAATCTATCAAAACCTATGATTCCATTATATTTAACATCATTGATGATAAAAACACTTAAAACTTAATACTTAATACTTTATGGATTTTACATTTCAGTTATAATTAGGTAGGTACCTAACTTATATCTTTTATGAAATAAGAAATTATAGGGATCAATAAGCTAAACAATTTAAATACTTAATTCAATGACAATTCACTAAATCAAAGATTATTATCAAATATAACATTTCACACTCAACAAAAAACTGTAAATATTAATTTAATATAAGTTAAGAATGCATACAAAATTATACTTCGAACTTTAATAGTATAATGTACCAAGATTATATCGATCTGTTAATGTTTTTGATTATTAATTTAGTTCGACTAAATCTATATTATCACCATTGGCTTATACTATTTCTCATATAATGTGTAGGTACTTACATATTTACACACGTTTATTAAATAATTTATAGATTTTAAAATCCTTGTTGTGTAGTTTTTATATTGAATTAATAGAAATGTTTATTTAAAGTTGTTTAACATCAGACAAGCATCTAGCGTTTATATATATTATCGTATATAGTATATAATAGGTATCAAATATTAATTTAATAGGTAGTATTTTACAACTGTTAATTATTATAATTATTCCACTAAGTACTAAGGTTCAAATTTTAAAATGTAACACTGTGCAATTATGTATGTATGCATCTATCATCTACGTATGTAAGGATGCGGAGCCGAATTAAAGATCAGAGCCGCTCTGGAGCAAAATATATTTGGTATTCATTATTAAGAAGCCATTAAAACAACATAGATTTCATGTACATTACAATATTAATGTGTAAAAGATATCGCTCTATAAATGTGCAGCTCTTGAGCAAAAGCTTCTTTTGTAGTCATGTTAATCCGGCCCTGTGTGTTGTCTATACCTGCACGAGATAGGTACACGATTACACGAAAGAAATAAACCTTTAGTGGCGTAATCGTATAAATATCCTATTAACTTAATCCAAACATTATAAAATAATAAATGTATGCACCATTACCCGCAACAATATTTTAACACCACATTTTTGTCTTAATTGTATGCAGGTATTCGTTTATCCGTGATTACAATAATTATTTATTCAGATTTATAAAAAATATAAATTAAAAACTCTACAATGATAAACGATCGTAAATATTGCGAATAATGTATGAAGTATAATAATAATATGTATATTATATAATATGTTAGTACTTTTTCTATTTTAATTACTGCAGTTAGAAGTATGAGGATTATTAATAGTAGAATCAAAAACACTTGTCACCACCTAATAGGTACATTCGTACAGATAATTTCTTCATGTCCACAAGGAAGAGAGAAAACGAAAGTAGGATAAAGTAATATGAACCTAAGTATAATATATCAGAGTATGTAGTTAGTGTATAAAAACTTTTCAGAAATCTGTTATAGATGTTAAAACTATGTACAACACTATAACTACTACAATATTAATCCCGTTTGTATTTGAATTTCTATTCGCAAACAAAAGTAAATATACTATTATAGGTACATAACTATAAAATAAATAATTCATTATTATTTATTACTTATTATATTTCAATATTTGCGTATTATATAAACCAATACAAATGTTGTGTTTGAATTTGACGGTTAGCAAAAATCCGTTATACTTTAAAATTATTTCGTTTTAAATTGTTTTATGTATACCTACTTTATAATATTTTAGTAAGTAGAAAAAATAAAATAAAAGTACGTGTGATTCGATTAAACTATGCCCTATGATATACCTACCTACTTCATGTTATATATTTTTCCTGCTTATTTAAATTCAAAAACCTACCTAATGAATATGTTTACTCAGAGAAAACGCATTAAACGTTGGTATTGTGCACTTGTACAAAGTATAGTAACTCTAACTTTATGCTATTAGTCGACGCACACGTGCTGTGCCTTTTAATTTTTTTTTTTTTAATTCATCGTATAAGAAATTTACCGGTTGGTGTACACCAAACGGTCAACGAGAGCTTACTCTATTAATAAGCACATTGCGGAGAGAAGAAAAACAACACAAAATAATATATTATAATATTTATCAGAGCGTCGTACCTACTGAATAATATAATAATATATTTACTGAAATCAAATCAAAAAAAATAAAACTCACGGTTTATGTAATTTGGACCCAAATTGTGAGAGTGTTTAAGATCGGATAAAAAACTTTTTTTAAACTTAAAAAAATATATATAAATAAAAAAATATTATCACAGACGGACGGACGACTAAATACACACGCGCGTACACGTGTGTTCCACGCAGCGACGTACGGACGTAGTGCAGGATTCGCCTCGATGAAGACGGGAGGTTACAATATATGTACTATTATTATTATTATTGAAATGGACGACGGCGACAGCGGCGGCAGCGACGATATTACTACAAAGTGGTCGGCATTAGCTGCACCGGGACACACACGCGCGCACCACAGCGACGGTCGTCCTGCACACTCCTGCTACAGGTGCGCGTGGCGCGAACACTCGGAATAATAAAATATTAAAATATAATATGTTCTCGAGAGGAGTCGTTGTAATATTGTAATATTATTATTATTATTATTTTTATGGTCGGGAGAAGACGGTGCCGGCGGCGGCGGCGGCGGCGGCAGCGCGGCAAAAACGAACGGTAAAACAAAAAATTAAAAAACACCTCGTCCGAATAACAATGATAGTTGTAGTACCTACGTATAAAAGGCAATGGCCGATGATTGTGATTTATATTATTATTGTGTGTATTCTATAATTCGTCCGAAAATACGGCAGTGATACGGCGGACGCTTGCAACGGCGCCGGGTCGTCAAATTATTGTTATCGTTATTATTATTTACGCATATTATCGTATTGTGCAGTGTGCTAAACAAACGGAGCGCTCGAACCGCGGCAGACACCACACGTGAAACGGTGGCGGGCGAACTGCCTCGGGCGCGCGCGCTCTCGTCGAACGAATACGAAAAATATGATAAAAAAAACGAAATAACCGTCGCGCGCGTGTCTTCGGCGGCGGCGGCGGCGGTACTCTACGCGTTACGTTTTCCGCGCGCCGCCGACCCAGAGACCTTGTTTTCGATTCGCTCGTTTCCCGGTCGACTCCGCTGCCAGTGACCGACTGTTATTTTCCTTTTTCTTTTCGATTTCCTGTACACGTATTTTCGTGTTCCGCGTGCGCCGAGGAAACGCATAATATAATACGCCTATAATGTATTTTTTACACAACGCACATTATTATACCTATACGATATTATAGATCGTGACATCGTGTGAAGTATTATTGTATTATATCGTACGGTTAGTGGTTGTAGTATGCCTACCTGTACGGTATAATTTATAATACGTAGGTACCGAAAATAATTGAGTTCACGCGCGGATGTATACGAAACTACAAAAGTCGATGCGTATTTTAATTTTTGGCGGACGCGACTGCTCAAGTACAACCGTACCTATAGTATAATAATGTAAAACAACTTTGAACCATTTTAATTATTGCATAACATGTTATTCGAATGAATACCCGACGATACATGGTAACGAGTTTACGACGATACATAAACTAAAAAATATAAAACAAAATACGCGGCGTCTGTTCTTCCCCGCGCGACAACGACACGCAACGGGCGTTTTTCGTTTTCGTGGATTACATATAGCCATTAGCCAAATATTAGAGTGCACTATGTTCCTGGCAGGCATTATACGTTTTATTATAACACCATTTGATTTCTGCCACGCGTTTCGTGCGTATTACACGTAGCAATATTCTCACGCGGACGGTGAAACTGCGATCGAGCGGGGAAAAAAAATATTCCGGCGCAGCCGGTGTACGACTAATAACACGGTGGATTGATGTCACGTGGCTGACATGATGGGACACATTGGGACGGATAGGGAGGAGGAGGCGACGGCGGCGTCGGAAGAGAAAACGATAAGGTCGGATATCTTGTAAGGACCTACTGCTCAATAATAATTCGAGCAGACACTATACGCGTCAAAAAATTATAATATTTTGCTGTACGATGATTTTTGACATGGACATAGAACAATAATATTAAATATTTTTTTATATTTCACATATTATATTATTATATCATTATCATCCATACGTAGCATCATACTATGTGTACACTCATTACTATAACGACACTGTCCGGGACGCCCACAGCGTTGCACGCGTGTTTACATATTATATTTTTCTGTGTATGAGTAATGAGTGACAGTTTCTACGCTGTGGTTCCCGGGTGAACTAATATCTGTACATACGTATTTACTATTTAGACTAAAAAATATACTACGTAAACGGTTTATTTGTTTTTGTCTGGTAGTTTCGCGATGACTCCTCTAATATAATTCCGCGAACTGTGAAGCAGCTTACATTATGTAGCATAGAGTATTTTGCGAATAAAACTGTTGTTTTTCAAAAAAGAATGTACAGCACTTCATAATTATATGTCTTACATCATTATATTATAAGTACATCTATTAAGTATTAATTACTATTTTCTTTTTTCATTGTAATAACATAACATTTAAATGATATCTCGATGTACCTGCAGATAAATACTATTTAGTAATTAGTATTTTTAGTCAATGATGATAGACCGATAGGTACGTACTTATAATGAATCGCCTAAATTAATATTTATTCAATTCTTAATTATTTTAATCACTGCATGTGCCGAAAGACCAAAAATTAAAAATAGTTACTTACGTACATTTTATAAATTGATAATTTACTCTTGAAGTTCTCTTGTTCTACTGTTTAGACCAAATAACTAGTAAATTTTTTCTCAGGTTTGCACTTCGCTATGACTTCTGCAATGTCAGGCTTTAAATTATTTATCAATGTAATAAAACAATAGGTAGTACAGTTACCTATATGCTTATAAGTTATATGTATTTAAATATTTAAATGAAATAATATCATACAAATATAGGTACATTTCATATGTTATATTACATAAATATTATTATGAATTGAATAATATCGATGGTGTTCGCGCGTGAAAAATAAATTAACTGTCACTTGGTCATACAATTATACGAAATTAGTTAGGTATACCATACGAGAACACACCCAAAAATAGAAAAAAAAAACTCTAAGCTATCAGGAGTAAGCAGTCTTACTATGATAACGTGTCATTTCAATATGTGTTAAAAAAACAAGCCCACGATAAGTTACCTATATAATATTAAAAATGTACGGTATTCAGTATTTTACTTACCTACTTATTGCACATTTTATTATTTCTAAACCCTATACTTTTTACATTCTAAGTTACCTATGTATTGCTATTTCTTATTGAAATTCGGTTTATTTTATTTTATTGGAGTTGTTTTTCCTATTTACTTAAAAAATATTTAATGATTGTAGCCAATAAGTATACAATTAATTCTAACGTTAAATGTTAGTGATTTTACTGTGGTTATTGCAGGTACACAACCTAACTTGCATGTCTTATATTTTATTAAGCCAGGTATAACACACCTACCCCTTCATACAGATTGATTTTTAAAGTACGTCACGTTCATTATCCTTAAATGCTTAAACTTAAATTATATTTTATATGACATAGGAACATAATATATACAATGAACAAACCGTTCATACGGAGAGTAAGTACACGACTATTTCTTCAAGGTTTAACTTGAATTTTTCAAATGTACATGATGCCTCGTACGTTTCAAAATCTCGTAAGTTTATAAACCTATAATAGTGGCTAGTACCTACCAAATATCAATTACCTATACATAGTGAACGCTGTATAATAAATGCACATTCTATATAACATCCAATATAGCTGTTTTATGTCTAAACCTAGCAAAGGTCAAAGAGCATGTGCAGTATAGGTAATATAGGGGAAAAGACGTGAGTCTATTACTTTGGCGACGCTCAGTTCGCTCGGGAAACGGGCAACGCGTTTCGTCGGACAGGAAATGATATTGCTCGCAAAATATATAGGTACCTATAGGTACATAACACTTAAATACCATAAATTGATTAAAGACCCTTTCCGCTGGAGTTTAATCGCTCTGAGCGCACATAACCAATATAAATTACACTATATTTTGGATTATACTATTATAGTATAATATTATACTCGTCGACGTCCTTGAGAATTCTCACGGATGACGAACGACGATGCGTAAAACAGTTTGATTTGATCAAATATGATTATAAATCACACAGTGCGGCGCAGCAGACGCGGAGAAAACGGAGATCACATTTTGGGGTTAGGCCAACCTCGATGGTTCTTTTGTTGTGTTAGAAAAAAAACCTGACTAAATATCAGCCATGCCCCATGTTATATATTATTTTTGTTTTCGCTACTTTCCAGAATTTCGACTCTAGTGGTGCTCATAGATCCGTATATACAAAATGGATAACAGTCGATGCGGCAGACTTTATGCAGTCACCATCACCCACATTATAAAAGAATTTACTCGTGTAAAAGGGTAACCGAGACATTTTCGGTCGGTCAGTCTGGAATCTCGACGGAAAACTATGGCAGTTCAACAGTTTTCCATGCATCTGCCTGTTGCACGCTGTCCGGTACTCGATCAAACCTCGTTTTCGTGTCACCGTTTCCCAATAGGATGGTCGATTTAATGTTTTATGCGTAATTCGCCAGTTAACCGAGATTACGTCAAGGTAAGATGCATTATTTCAATCATCAATGTATATTCACAGGTTCCTCGTTCTAAAGTCGTAATTTAGGACGCCTCTATGGCTCTATAATACTAGGTACCGTAATTTAGGATTTATTGTAGTTGCACAACACCACTACAACCTTGATCTAAAAGTCACGTGATCGTGCCAAGGAGAAAAACAGAAAACATAATCATAAACATTTAAATTAAACTTATAAATAATATTTTCTTGTTCAATAATATTATTTAATGTAACTTTTTGAGACTAACTAGTAACTACAGTATTTTACTTGTAATGAATAAAATGTTTACAGAATAAATAATTGTGAGGTAGACATTGTGATGACTTCTCAACAATATTAGTTATATTTCATACGAACTGCAAACTATGAGATCAAGTAAATAACTGTTTGAATTTAAAAGTGTACCGAATTAAAAGATGTAAAAGTGCCAATAACAGCTTTAAAATGAGACGAACACGCCTCTGTTGTTTATAATTTATATCCGTCATTAGTCATTGTAATTACTTACTAATAAATATAGCCTATAGGCTATGTGCAGGTTATAATTATAAGTTAAGATTACTGTACTTAAATGCTAAATGCACGCATGAATACTCGATAAGACTTGTTTTACTAATATGCAAAGAAAGTAACTGGTTCCAATAATTTAAAACTAATGTAGTTCCACCCAACTTTAATTGCCTATTAATGATTACTTCATACGATATCGATCAATAATTCTGGGAAATTTTCGTGCCTTATATAAATTTATTATACTTACCTTACTAGTTACTATCTACTTTATTACACATATTCACTTTGCAGTTTGCAGGGAATACCAACTCCCTCATCTGCATAACTACTTAGGTACATTTACAATTACTTTTAAATGGATTTCTATAATATTATAAATGTATAACTATACCCGTTACCTATACCGACTATCAAAATATGATCGAAACAATAAGCATATAATCAACCATAATCAACCTAACCAGTAACCTTTGTATCAGGTATATTTATCACTTTTCTAAGTTTAGTCTTATGCTATGAAAAAAAAAATATAATACATGTGTACTTATTTTAATATTTTTTTAAAGTTAGTACTGAAAATATTGCAAAATGATACAACAATAATAAATTGTCTTTTGTTAGAAAGTAAATGAAATTGGAAAGTATACTACCTTCCCTTCGCTGTAGTAACCTATTAATAAACCCTACCATTACGAAAATAATTGTTTCATTTTATCACGTTAATATTTATGTAGGACAGTTGATAATCAAATATAGACGATTCAACTATTTATACATATAGGGTAGGTATCTTAAAAGTGCCTACTAACTAAACTAAATTTAATTTACTTACTTATTCATCAATTTTTCACATATCAGCACGTTTCTTGTCAATCATTGTAAAGCTTTAAAAGATCAACTTGTATGTTTTTAATATAAATGCAAACATTTGGTCGATCCTACAATATAGATGATTAAGTGAGTATTCATATTTTATTGTTATTAATTCATTATTTTGTTTGAATTGTTAATATTGTGCACACGAATATTGCATAACTTAACAAATCGTCATAGGTTAATTAATATTGATCTAAACAAATACAAAAATAATTATAAATAAATATAATATATTAATATAATAATTATAATATACCTATCTACTATGATCTGTAGCAAATAATAATGAGGTAAATATTGTTTGCACATATATGTATATATTATTTTATGGACAGCCAACTGATAATAATAATATTATGATTAATATGTAATGTTCAATTTTTGTGTTACAAAATCTTAAAACTGTTTTCTTAATTTCTCCTTCTCTAGGTGACATTTGAAATACCCAGTGCCTTTTTAGGGCAATCGTGTATTAATAACCATTTATTGGCTTTTTCACTGTACTAGAAGCCATAGTGTTATTATGTATTTATGTATAATCGTTGACCTAAACTATTATCATCTAGTCTAGACAAAAACGTTGAGATAGCTAATTTATATAACACTATAATTTAAGCAAATATTTTAATAGTTAAATTTTTGATTACCATTAAATATTCAAAAATTGTTAAGTATGTGGATTTTGAAATCTTAACATTTAGACAGGGCGAAGGTAAATAGATAAGACAAACAAGGCGAGTCACTTTGTAGTCAGTACAGCCCATAAATATAAGTATATAACTATTGATTATAAATAACAGTATTTATACATTTATAATCGATTATAATATAGCAGTATAGATAACTTATAATCAGTTATGTAAATTTTACAATAAATTTATATCATAAACGAAAAAATATTCCAGCCTCTAGGTGTTCCCGAAAAATTCTGAAAATAAAATTAAAAATGAATATTTTTTAAGAATCAAGAAACTTGGATACAAGCAGTTACGATTTCGTAAGTGGGTGGTATAGGTGTATCTTTTATTGACGGAAACGCATACAAAATCCGAAAATATTGAGTCCTACCCGCATTTCAACCGTAAAATATTTTTTATTAGACATGTATAACAGAACCATATTTTAGCCAACAAATATTTTAGACATTAAGACATTATTATATTAGACAGATATTTCGAACGACAATATTATAGACGACGCGACAGGAAAAATAAGTTTCAGCCAAAATACTTTTCGACTAACTTAGCGAAATTTACTTTCTACAACCCCTTCAACGCTACTTATAAGAAGTCTTTCCACATGACGATGGTCATTAATCATAATAAAACAACAATGTATATTTTAAACATGACTAATTTTAGAAAATTTACACTGGTCACTAATTTATTATTCGCGATAAAAATACTGTTACGATATTAAATATTTCGACCATTCAAGCTCAACCACAATAGACAAATATTAGATTAGAATAGTTATAATAATATATTATCACATATCGTGATTACCTAATTGATTGTGATGTCATCGTTACTAAAATTAAAACCCAATTTGCATGGTATTTACGTCCTTTTGTGACTGTATACGCCGTATAGCAAACGGTATGCCTACTAGGTACCTATAACTTATAAGTGAGCCAGAGTTCTAACAATTTTACTATTCGGCCATAATCATGGAAATAAATTAACAAAAAATGAATTTTTATATTTTATTATTTATTGAAAAGTCCAAATCATTAAAAAATATAACTCAGGTGGTAAATTTTCTCTCCCACTCTGGTCGTCCACGTTACCATAAATTATACGTAAAAAGCAAACATACAGCTAAAAAATAATTTTCAATGAATAATTTTAATCGACATTATCAATAGTTTTTAACAACATCCATAACGATATTTTACTGTTGCCAGTATAACAAGAAAATATGAATATATATTATATATTTGTATGGGGGAGAAGGGGTCTTGTATACGGTTGGTCACAAACTCATAACTCGAAGTTAATCAGAATTTCAATCGTCGGCTATGATGGTTATAGAAATATGTACTTAATTAATTTTTAATTTAAGACTTTAAGAGCCGTTTATCAAAAGTTTATGACAAGCAAGCATTTTCTGTTGTTTTAGTGTGAACAAATATGTTTTCAACCATAAACACAAAAGAGGCACTTATATAGGTACCTACCTAGCCACCTAGGTACCCAAGAGTGTAAATATTATTAAGTACAAATATTTTATTACAACTAATATTAACATTTAACGCTCGACCTATAAAGTTCACTTATCTGCCAGCTCAAAATTCACTTGCAGAATTTCGAACTTCTTTCAAATATATTTATTCAGAACTAAAATGCATTAATTAAATACATATTAATATACAGGTACTCACCTACTAAACATTTTTTATTACCTACCTATTTTTTTATCGGTATGTTAATATTATTAACTATTCTCTGTAGTAAGACAGGTGTTTTCAATGGTTACAAGTCTTCCTTCTTGTTCTGTTGCATATGTAATATGTCTGCCTTAAAAAAAATAAAACTGAACGTCAAGCCAAAATTTATAGTCACCATACGACTTCAATAAGCTACACACATTATGTGACCATAGCCTAAGTAGAAATTAATTCTAAGCAAACGGTATAATAGTACAGGCGGTAAAACTGTTCATTAAATATAATATGTGTAATCGTTTGGTCTTTTTATTTATTTGTTACACACTGTTATAGATGTCTGACCGGCGTCCGTCTATAAATCAAAAAAAAAAAGTTGTTAATTTTGTGATTTGAATATTTTTACAGAAAACTATTAGGTATAACAGGACACTGAACCCGCATTTATAATCTGTCATTGTTTTGTGTTACGCATTACAATAAACTCACGTTCAAACAATGTCCTTCAAATTTGGTTTGAACGAAAAATTCAAGGCGACCCAAGTATAGGTAGCTACAACGTCCGTGATGACTTGGACGGTCAAGATAATACTATTTTAATGCGAGTTTATCATTATTAAACATTTTATGTGGGTAACTATTTAAAAACGACAAACCTCTCCAAGTGAACAGCCGAGCAAAAGTATCTCGATGGACGATTTCGGTTATATACGTTAGAAAATATTATTTCTGTTTAGTATAAAATACACAATTGTTTTGCATACCTACCTCTCAAACAAAATTCGAAAGACACATACCACGAAACTGCAGCAAACATCGCCTTGTTTAATGTTAAGCACTTATGCGCGTACTTCAGTACTTGTGTAGTTGTGTTAAACAAAGACAACCATGCATAAGTAAATTCAGGTGCAGTGGCCAGTGGCGAATAATTACGATACATATCAAATAATAATTTATCGACGGCGCAGTGATGACAGTATTATTAAAAATACAGTCAAATAATGTTGATATTATGAATTATAATTATGATAATTTGGTTGAAATATTTTTTTTTTTAACGGCGAACAACTATTTACATATTATTATGTTATTAGCTTAACATTAACATTGTATATTTGTATGTATTATTGCAAAACACGTCATCTCTTCCAATAAACATTTTATCGGCCAATACGTATTATTATAAAAACATTTTTTTTTCTTAACTATAGCTCCCTTAGTCACTTAATAAATATATTTGATTCAATTAAAATCTATGCGCAATATAACCCAGGTGTACCTACACATGTACAACGCGCATACTAGTATATGATAGCTACTTTTAAAATTGCACAAAACAAGTTTAAATAGTTACGTACTTACGTAAATATTGCGTAAGTAATAACTAATAAGTATATAATATCATATAATTTATACTTTACCTAAGCCAAACCGAATAAGTGTTTTTTGACAAATAAAAGATGAGTAGGCAGGTATCAACCAATTAAAATTTTAAACAAAGTTGTATAGTTCTTCTTATATTACAGGTCATTATAGATATTAAGTATATTATTATTACTTAACATCACGATTTAAGATACACAGGTAACAGGTTAATCAACACCGTATAGAAATTAGTCTCTTAGTGCCTTTTAAATTATATTATTATAATTCCAAGTAAGTAGGTATAATTAGTTAAATGGTAGCAGAGGCTGCTCTAGGGCCCCCTTCCAAGACCGTATTTCCAAAAAAATGTATTATTTAAAATAAAATTACAATAAAAAAACATAGTCTAATGTCGAAAGTTTTCTGAAAATTGTTACTTACCGAGTACAAAACAATTAATATGGTGCATTGACTAAAGGATGTTAAATTAAAAAAAAAATAAACTGAATGAGTATGACTTGAGACGTTTAGTAGTTTGAGTTTAATAGGTAGTTAAGTCATTAAAAACAGGAACTGGGAAGATACTATTAATTATTATCAATTATGATATAATGATTGGAATAAAATGGAATGTAAATCCAAAATTTTAACGGTGAAATGGTCAGTAGTTACTAGTTACTAATTAGTAGGTAGGTACAAAAGCAATATAATATAGGTACTGGCTGTGACTAAAAATAATTCAATTGTCTTTAATTGAAACTAAATGCGTGAAAATGTAATTTATCGAAACTTCAATCATACAAACTTCAACAAATTTGTCTAGCTCATTAAATAATTAAATATGTATAACATGACCTACTGTTTTCTGGTAATATTTAATCAAGATATTTGCACAGGTCAATAAAGGCTAAATAAACATAACATATAACTCCTGATCATAGCCCATGGGTACACTTATTCCTTAACTAGTAAAATGTGTGTTGCTGTAAACAAAATGCATGTTATATTTTAAACGTGTTATTAATTGTTGAAATCTAATCCTATTATAAATACACATGGTATTGTTTTAAACAGATTATAAAAAGTAATTCAATACCTACTTTATTAACCTATAATAAATTATACCAAGTACCTACTCAGTGTAGTTGACAAATAAATGGCATCATATTTTTTTTGCGGACACATGCTTAGATAAATTAAGTTTATCTGGGTAGATTAACTATTTTTTATTCAATTATTAAATAAGTTTCTGGGTATAAAACTCTACCAAGTGCTTTGTTTTGAGAAGATTTAACTATTTATTCTTTAAGTTAGAGGTCAGAATTTAATATCTAAAGAGGTACAGATGATTTGAAAATAAATTTTCAAGGCCCAGAAAATATTTTTTTACTTAGAAGTTATTCTACAGAAAAAAATAATGAAAAAAAATCAGTATTTAAGTAAAATATTTTTGTAAGTACATATAATGTGTTTTTATAAAATCTTCTTTATTATTATTACACTACTACCTTAACATATTTTTCTGGCTATTATTACATCTGGTAATTAAAATAAAAATGTAATATGGGTATGCTAGATTATTATTACTTCAATTACATTTTCATTTCAATATTTTTGAAAATAAAAGATTTGTACAACCAAATATTTACCAATATCACTTAAAACATTTTTTTTAAATATGTATTATGATTAAGAAACTTTTGAATGCACTTATTCAAATATCAAGATATAAAAAATGTTTTGCTGAATATATTGTATTCACTATAAAATATATATACTACATAGTATTCACTGTTGCTAAATAGATCAATTTAATTAATGGAATGCTTTGTGCAGCATCTAATTTTTTATGTTATAAGATGTAATAAAAGTTTGCTAATATCATATTTGTGTTAAATATACCAATTACTTCATCAACATTCTAGTTTATTTAGCATACAATTTAAGGGTAATCGGTAAAAAAGACCAAGGAAAAAAAGAACAAGCAAAAAGAACACGGAAAAAAAGAACAAAGGAAAAAAAGAACACGGAAAAAAAGAACAATTTTTAAAAATTTTAAACAGTGTCCCACTAATCAATATTCTTTAAAAAAAAATTGTAATATAATGCATAGACACTTATGCTATATTTTTGGTATTATTTATTATTATTATTATTATTATTATTATTATTTATTATAAAAAAAAATACGGAACATAAATTTTTGATTTAGAACGTTCATCGAACTCGGAGACACCTCGAGCATAAATCTCGACTGGATTTGTACAGGATGTCATAGCCATTAATTTCATTTTTGATACTGCTTTCATAACAATTTCCATTTAAAATGTATTTAAAAAATTGAAGTATAAAAATTTAATGAAAACACTTGAACACTTCAATGACTGTCAATAGACTAAAATATGTTCACTCAAATTATAGCTATAAAGTATAAAAAAATCACCTATAATCAACTATAAGAGCACTAGGATTACTTAGGGCATTTCCAGTAATAAAAATGTATCTTACTCTATATTATTATACTAAGCTTTATTGTATTTATGTTTCGTATTTTTTTTATTATAAATAATACCAAAAATATAGCATAAGTGTCTATGCATTAAATTAAAATTTTTGTTTTAAAAAATATTGATTAGTGGGACACTGTTCAAAATTTCTAAAAGTTGTTCTTTTTTTCCTTTGTTCTTTTTTACTTGTTCTTTTTTTCCTTGGTCTTTTTTTCCTAGATTCCAATTTAAGTCCTACCATCTAATAATTGTAAGTATAAAATGTACTTGATGTTATAAATGCATACTATGTATTTTATCAATTTATCAAAACTTGATTATTATTTAAATATCAGATAAACTTATACACTTGTTTAGTATTAGTAATTGATATACAGCTATATCTTTAAGTTTAATCATTAGCTCTTGATAACTGAATAAATAAAAACAATGTTATAAAAAAAAAAATTTGAATTTGTTGTAAAAGATTTGGATTGAAATGTCTAAATAGGAATTGAACTTACTACAGGATTATATGGTAGAAAATTCAACAGATAATACGATTATGTACACTCATAATTAAAGTTTCTTTATTTTTTTGAAGACATTCTCTTTTGTTTATTAATTCTACCCTTATTCTTTCCTTTAAAATTTGATTTACCACTACCACCAAATGTACTTTCTGTAGTGTTTTCTTTCATGCCTCTTTTTTTGCCACCAAATCCATACTTTGTATCTTTTCCTTTTCTTTTATGTTGTGATCTATAAAATTAAAAAAACAAAAGTAAAATTTTTGTAATATACCTATTATGACTTTAAATAAAAAAAACTGAAAACGTATACTTGGATATATTATTTAAATTTTAAAGAGAACACAAATCATTTGCCCTCATTAATTAAACTCTAAGAAAAATCTAACTAACTTATCTGATTATGATATGATCAATAATATCCAATTTAAGGTAATACTATTTTTAAGATAATTGTAGATTAAAGAGTAAAAATTTAAATTGACAGGAAACAACTATTTTTAGCAAAATTTAATAATCATGTATGAATACAAATTTAATTCATCATGATAGATTTTTCAATTTTAAGAAGTATAATGAACATAGCTAAAATAACATTTGCTGTAAAACTCATTATGAAGAAATGTTGAATAGTTTTTTAACATTAACAATTACTATATTTTATTATATTTAATCTTTTAAATAAATGGATTACAATTTATTTGTTCTTACTTAATAAAATATGGTAATATGTATAATGTACATTTGCAATAATATCAATTAAATCAAATAACAAGTTTGTATATTTTTACAATTACTATTTCTCTAAGTACCAGATTATCAGCAAATGTACGGTTGTGTTGATTGAATAAATGGAAGATAAAAGGACCTTATATACAAAAATATAATTTTAAAAAGCAAGAATATTTCAATACTGTGTATTACATAATATTTAAAAAGATTTATCAAAAAAAATTAACTAATGTAGTATTCTGAAGTTTTAAAATTTACTATGCATGTATTTTAAATTGTATTATTCCGAATTAAGTACTATTAATCACTATTTTAGTTAATTGATATTTAAATCAAATAGTATACAAATAATAAATTTTCTTAACAATTAAATTTATTTTTGAGTTGTGTAAGTAATAAGTTTATAATAAAACAAAGTATTATAAAAATGAGTGTTTTTCACAACATCATTTTTAATTTTTTAATACAAAAAATGTATCAAAAGTTAAATATCAATTTACGTTATCTACTTCATTTAAATGTTATTTAATTTGAATAATAATTTAAATTTAAATACCTTGAAAGATTTTTTTTCTTTTCGCCGCCACCGCCACCATCATCTTTTTTCTTATTTTTCTTCCCACTATCGGTTTCCAAAAAGTCTAAATCATTTCTTAAACCTTTTCTAAACTTCTTAATATTTTCATTAAGATCACGTTTTTGTTTATGTTTTGCTTGTATAGCTGCTACTTGTTTCTCTTTAGCTAATTTCTTTTCTTGACGGATACGACGCACTTTTTCTGTTTGTTCTAGAGCAGTCTTTCTTTGTAAGAGTGCATGTCGTACCTTTTGCATATGCTCATCAGATTTAAACATTTCTGCAAAATAATCTTCTGGTCGATGTGTAGCTATATTATGTTTACGTAACAATTCTATGCCACGCATTACAGCTGTTTGGGCTTGACGGTGAAACATGGTTTCCCGTTTAAAATCATTTAAAGCTACTTCATCAATTTTACCAGCTTTAAGAAATTGTTGTTGTTCAGTAATCTGAAATAAAAAGAAAATATTTTGATAAAAATAATGACAGAAGCAATTAAAAAAAAAAAAAATTTTTATTTGAGTACATTTTGCTGGAATAATACAGAAACATTAATTTAATTAGTATATATTTTAACAAAATAATACAATTTTATTTAAATTATGTATTAAAATTTGCATGCTACAAAAAAACAAGCATGATTTAAGATTTACCAATAATTAGATTTTATCACTATAGTACGACCAGCAAAAAGTGAGCCGCGATACCAATGCTTCGGGAATTTCATCAGGGCTTCCATAATTATATGCGATTACACTTAAATACACCACTAGGACCATAACGGTCACGGCTCACTTTTCGCTGGCCATACTATAGCTAAAATTCAGTTCAAAAACCCACCTATATTTATGAAGTTTATTAATGTTTAAAAAAAAATAGTAATTGTTTGTTATTGCCCTGCTACCGATCCGTATACAATTTATCTCCCTCACCACCAGCCAACCTTACTTCAACAGTATTTACCTAATTTAAAATGTTGATATTCATGATCAATATTTATCTAGGCACATAGCTGAATCATGATTATTTGTGTGAAGCATAATAATTACACATGCTTAGTATACTAGTGATGTTTGCTGGCACGGAAAAATGGTTAAATGCTTATTCTTATTTTCAAATGGCGCTAGTGTAAATTATCTCGTAAATTATAGTATAGTTGATGAGAAAAATAAGTAACAGTACAAATAAAATCAGGACGTCTAATCTGCTTTTAAAATGTAAGGGATATTCAGGATTTTAAGAATATAAAAATTAAATACATACTTCCATTGAAAGCTCAGGAGCCATTGGAGCAACTTCAGCCACAATATCGAGTCGTTCGCTCCATGGTAAGCTACTTTGAAATGAAGCAATAGATTCTTTTAGTCCTTTCTAAAAGAAGAATAAACAATGAGTAATTTGATCAAATATTACATTTCTAAGTACAAATTACAGTATAAAAAGTATTACTTCAACTTTACTACATGCAAGTGAGACATACTACCCTATCCTTGTCCTCAGGACATTTCTATAGGACAAAATTATTTTACTTAATTAGTTCGTCATTGATAATCTCTGTTCACTCACTTTAATTTCTCTTGTATACTTTAATATTAATTTAAACTCTTTCTTTACATTTATATTATACTTCTTCTCTTTCTCCACACAACATACTAGGGCAATGATAGCTTAAAATTTTCTTATACCTTACTTAGTTTAATTTTTAAAATAGGAAGTAGTACTCATTTGATATATAGAAACCATAATGCATGCTAAATGCATAAATAATACTAATATTACTTACTACATTGTTGATGAATACTTTATCTTCTTCTACAGGTATATTTAAACCTGGCTTTAATTTTCCAGCTGCATATAATTCCAGCAACTAAAAAGAAAATTGTATATTTCACTAAATATCAGATGATAGTTATTTATATTATGTAAAATAATTGTATAATAAAAACTAATACAAAGACAATGTTTTATACTAGTCAATAATAAATTAGATAAACTTATTAGTTTATAAATCCAATCAGTTACAGTTTGTTGTTAACAACTGAAATTATTTATTTATTTCACAACCAATTAAAAAATCAGTGTGATATTTAAATTAAGTGTAATTAAATTTACATTAAAAATGTATTAAAATCATATGAAAATTTGAATAACACTCATGGAGTTTTAATTTTACATTTTTCATATGATTCATTTCATAAGCATGAATTCGTCTGTTGTTTAGTTAAAAAAGTAGTTGTACAATAGTTGTAAGTTCCTAACTCTGATTTATTTTAAAACTTACCTCTTCTTCAGAGTCGACATCGGAAGACATGACGATAGGCATTTCTAAGACAGTAGTCTCCAGTCACAAAACTATAAATTTAAATAATTTAATAGTATTAATTATTTACCAAAACACATCAACTATCTAAAATCTAACAATATTATTAACAAATAACAATTCAAACATGTGCTTCGTATTTTAAATTTTAATCATTATCAATCTCGCGATAACTCGTATCAATAACCAACGTGAACATATTAAAAGTATTTTTTTTTTTTTAGAAAAATCGTAATACCAACCTAACTATTTTATTAAATTGGTGTCAAATTTGAAATTAAAATTATTTCTATGGAAAAAATAAAAATAAATTATACTGTATATAAATTGATGTAACAAGTTATTAGATTTTTAAATTTATGAATTTAAATATAGCAACGATGTCAAATACCGCGAATACTAGAAAATAAATGTGAAATTGTTTTATTTAAACAATATAACTCAATAATAAACAATATTAAATAAATCTGTCATGATGTCGTAGAATAATACAAATTTTATTATGTATGGAAAAAATAATAGATATATGTACTATTAATTATTATTATACCATTTGTATAGAATATGAACAGCTATTACATAAAAATACACAAGTATGAAGTATTATATTTGTTGGCAAAAATTATAAATTTAAGAAAAAAAACTAAATTTAAAATATTTATTTATATATTCGGAATACTAACCTTGTGATGAGTTCATGCTTTTGCATGATACTGATGTAAAAATGTAAAAAAACTAGTTTTTTAATTATTGTTTTGCATAAAATATATATTTAAAATGTTGAGTGGAGTGATGAATGAATTGTTTAACAACAACTATGTTGATTTTTTAGGTGCATGCGTAGACCAGTATTTCTATCAGAAAAATGCTACATCAGGCAAGTTTCATCAGTAGTATCAATAGTTACATCCACAAGAAATAATTACATATCACAAGAATAACCAAAACTATGGTGAATGCTTGAATCAGGGCCGAACTTCCGCCTAGGCCAACTAGGCAGCTGCTTAGGGGCCCTTGCTTTCCTGGGGCCCTCAGGGAAACACACACAAAAAAAAAGGTATCACTCACATACATTGATTAACACGGAAAATAGTTCGTGTTTAATATAGAATATTATTGAGAGGAAGTAATTTAGAAATTAATATTATTATGTTGTGTTTTAGTTTTATGGAACCGTATATAAACACATTTCGTGGTGTTTATCAGTGATTGTTTCTTTCTATTCGATTATATTTATAGCCGAAACCCATAAATAAATGTATAGCCGTAAACACTAAACATTTTTTTTTCGGTGCGAGCAATATTGTTATAATATTTGTTTTATCTATTAGTATGTTGAATATATACAAATTAAAAGCAGTTTTTATTAATATATATTTAAAAGGGCCCTTCTTTAGTAGCTGCCTTGAGGCCCTGGCTTGAATGTGCTTATTACTTAAAAGCATTTGATACAATATACAAATTATTCATTTAGAACGATTAAGTCAACCAAAACTCTTCATACAAAAATTTAGAACTAAATGTATGAATATATAAGACAATGTTTTCAAATTTCAACCAATATTTGTGGTTCACCACCTTGAGCTGGATTGAAAGAAAAAAAAATACATACATTTTCACAGTATTATTTTTAAATTGAGAAAGTAAGTTCCAATATTCTTATACAGTTCATTGTTTTGTTTTTGTAACCTAACCATACAATTTCTATAAAATGAAAAGCATAGAAAAAAATACAAATTTACATTTAAATAATATTATAATAGTATAAAAGTTATTGTGCATTATATATTATTTATATTTTAACTAATATTGACTGAAAAATAGGTATAAAATAAAGTATCCATAGAATATTGTTATTTCCAGTAAATGTCCATTTAATTAGTAAGTACTCTTGCTATAATTGTTTGTTGACCAACCAACATTTAATATTAAATGATCATATCCATATCCGTGTAATCCTTTAATTGCTCGTTCTGCATCCAATTTGGATTTGAAATTAACAAATGCATATCCTTTACAAGCACCAGTGACCTTATTAGACGCCAAGAAAATTCGAGCAACTTGACCAAATTTGTTCACTAATTCACTTAAATCAGCTTCAGATGTACTTTCAGAAAGATTTTCTATACGGATAGCAGGTACTTCGTCATAACCACGTGAGTATGGATCTCGTTTACCAGCTGTATTTGTGGCTCCTTCTCTTGCTGATGGGGGAATATATGGTCTAAAACAAAACATTAGATTAAGAACACAATATTGTGCATAGTTGTATACCAGAATAATTTTAAGAAGATTCAACAATAATGCGAGTTATTATTTGTCTTGAATACATGTAATGTAATTATTAATCTATGTTCTTCAATAGTAGTAAGGTTTTGTTAATTTTAATATTTAAAACCTCAAAATTATTGTATAAAAAAATGAAAAATTTAAAAAATGGTTCTATAAAACCCATGTAATGGAGCATGATATATGTCTAATTTGTAAATTTAACAATAATAATTATACTAACAAAAACAAAACTGAACATATTGAATGATACAAATTAAAATTAATATTTTACTATTTGCTAAAGGTTTTACATGTATGCAAGACAAATGTGGGTATTAGATGATTTTGTCTACATACATAAAAACATTTTAGAAAATAAAAAGACATCATAGTTTTATACCTGTTGGTACTGGTGTTCTTTTCAGGCTCTGGTACCTTCTCTTGAACCAGTTTTTTATCTTCAATCACCAAACCGGTACCCTTGAGATGACATGAAAACGACCAATGCTCTCCACCACAATTTCGGCATTTAATGTTCATGTTCACATTCTTTAATTTGTCCAATGGGTTTTCTTCGACCTTGTCGCCATCCTTACCGGACAAGAATTGCATCTGTATTTCTTCAGCCGGAATCGTGGTTGAAGTATTTGGTCCTGGTTTATCATTGCGTGAATCTCCAAATTTCGCCCATGTCTTGCGCTCAGCTATAGTTTTGGACACTAATCGTTTTTCAATTTTGTAAGTACGAACTACCTTTTCTTTTTTGTCATCTTTGTTCCAACGATATTCAGTAATTATTTTCGTATTTCCGTGTGTATCAACTTTTGGTGGCGGCAATGTGGTTTTTTCCAAATGATCTTCAACCTCATCTGCCCAACTGGATTTGATCAGATCCTTATTATGCATCTTTGCACCTTTAAAATAATTAAGTATTACACGTTTATATTTTATTGATAACCAAAATAAAATATTATGTTACCTACCTAGTTGATTAGTAAATTTCAAAAGGAAAACAATTAATCCAAACAAATAATTTCCAAATAAAATCGTGAAGTCTTCGAGATTCGTTCTATTTCTGCCAAGGCGAACGAAGTTAATTCGTAGTACAATTAAATTTTACAGGACTTAACGTAAGTAAAATGCACCGCACCACAACTAAGAAGCGTGAAGGGAGGAGAAGAGAAGGTTAATTAAGAATAAACAATGATAACACAATATCACGCGACACAAAAAAATTAAAGGTTATGATACAATTAATATGGTTCGATATTTATCAACCATAATAAATATTAAAAATAAGAAAATATTAAAATTGAGCCCATTTGTTTTGTTTTTGTAAAATTAAAAATCACGATTGTGAAATTCAATAGTATTACAAAATAATTTAAGGTCAAGATTACTACAGAAACTTTGTTGTTCAAGATGACGTGGAGTGCAATGTATAGCCTATCTACATCGCCGTGTTATATTATCTAAAAAAAAAATTAAAAATTAAATTTCAAAAGTTATACTGTTTCACATAATATCATTATGTTTGATCATTCGTATGCAGTGCTCTATGCATACAATTTTGTACTTTCCGAAGTTCGGCAATTTGAATTTTATATTTTATTCATATCATTTACAAATTCAATATTGTATCTAATTATCGTAATTCGTAGTGGTTAAATAATATGGTTTTATGCGATATTTTTAATAATATTGTTGGTATTATTTTGTAAAACAATGATTTATTGTGTAATATACATTTATAAACCCGATCAAATCATTAGTACTGAAAGAATGTAATCTTTGAAAAACAAAATATTGTTCACGTAAAGAATTAGGTCTAGCATTAGTGAGTAGTGACTGGTGTTTATGGAAAGTATCCACCACTAAATTGTCATCATGTTATATTGCCTATATTAATGTCCTCAACACACGACCGACTGCAGTCCCTTTAATAATATTGCAAACGTGGATAATGTATATTGTTGTTGTACAAAATAAGTATCAAGTGAAATTCATATAAGGTACGTCAATTTATTATTGGTAAACATTTTTAATAAAATCAAGTATTAAGTTTCGGTTGATATAGATAATATATAGCATAATTTTTGAGTAATCTACAAGGAAATGTTAGATATATTGACGGGACTTGCTTTAATGACTTATTGACTTTGATGTTAAATTCATAGTAAGATAACATTAAAATATACAAACGACACTGTCAATATTTTTAAAAAAAGAAACAAAAAATTAATTTTACATAATAATTATAAAATTGAATTGCGCAATTTTTATTTGAACTGTATAATACGTCATAATTCTTAATTATATAACAGCTGCTCCCTTAAAAATGTATAATTATGGCTATGCTGCTTGAATAGTGATAATTGATAAATCGGCCCATAGTGAAAATAATTCGTATATACGCCACTGACACGGTTGTTGAACTCTGTCGTATTCGTATGTAGCCATGTAGGTCGTAGGAGTTAAGTATGTACTAATGAACAAATTTAATTTTCGAGAACTGTTATCTTAATAAATATCATTGATCAACCTAATATGGAGTGTGGACTGATGTTATACTAAGTATGAACTATGTATAAACAAAAAATCAATTCAACGTTCTGATCAGGGGAAAAGATATAGAGACTTGACACTTGAGTGACAGAATGACTTTAATACTCATGCTGTAAATATTTATATTATAATATCAACAATACGATATGTAACATTAATATTTAACATTATTTTCATACATCAACGATAAACTTTGTAGTTTCAAATCGTAAATCCATAATGATTTGTAGTGAATATAAACATGGACACGAGAATATCCCACAAGTATATGCACATAATATCATTTATCATTGTATCAATGAATAAGTTTAAAATATAAATAAATAATAGTAATAATTAATTTATACGTATCACAAGATTGAAACACCTTAACACTACATAAAAAATATTATATGTACACTAATGTTTATGTACAAAATATATATTATATTGATGATACCTACGAGTTAAATTTGATAAACATTTAAAAACAAAAATATTATTACAAACTTATGGCTTCTATAATATATAGATTAAAACGTCTGCATATTATGCACGGCAGTGTAAGGCAAAAAAAATATATTAAATAGTGGACGTCTAAGCGACGACTGCCAATTAAAATTTGTAAAATTCAATAAAATGTATAAATTTGTTGAATTTGTGGGTCCATGTATATAATATGATAACAATTATAAAATAAATTTTATAATTAAAAAAAAAAAAGCTAAACGAAATTATCCCTGGCTTACAATACATATTAATCATGGAGATGGAATGGTGAAATGAGTATTGATCTCACTAGGTATTTTCATATTATAATTTAGAGTCATAAGTATCAATTACTATTAGTTAGTACCTGCCTACGTAGTCGTCTCAATTCATTAGTAAATTGACAAATAATTCAAATCGAATGTAGGTAGGTTAGGTAGTAGGTACCTATGTTTATCGAGATTTATCGGTTTTCAATTCAATTTTTGCTGTATTGATGTCGATGTGCGGTATAATCTTTCAGATGACCCGTCGATCTGCAAGTGGTTTTTTTTTTTGCCCAACACTAAATGATGTGCAGTAACAAATAATATTATTGAAAGAGAGAGAGAGAGAAAGAGTGAGGGAATAAAGATACAACACGGATACGTTATAATAATACAATAATATCGTGTAAAGAAAAGTAAGAGTTAAGAGTTCAACGGATTTTGGAACCACGTGTCGAGGTCATTGCTGTTGCCGTTGCTGCCGGTGCCGTCGTCTCCATCGGTGCGAGGACTGCGGGAAGTGATCCTCAGGTCGTTGGGCAGATCGTAACAACGGCACACGCAGCACGACGGGAACCTGAACCAGTCGGAGAATATTCCGCGACAGTCATTGGACGGGTCGTAGGCGAGCAGCCTGTGCAAGCGGTACTGCTGTTCGCATCGACAGCCCTGGCGGCAGAACATCTGCTTGTTCTCGAACCTGCGCAACACGATATCATATTGGTATTAATGTATTATACTTATACATACATGTGCGAATATAATATTATGTTTGTTAATTATTATTAACAATATATTATATTATGTTTGTTAATTATTATTGACAATATATTATAAGTGTATACATATTAAACTCTAAGTATGCAATTATTTTGGTATAAACTAAAATAAAGCAATACAACTACAAATTATTTATTATTATTTTAATCTTAAGAAAAATAGTGAAACTGGAGCTTTTTCTAATGAAAAATTAAGTGTTACCGCTCTGTATACGATAAAATAAATCAATAAGGTATCAGTTATTGCTGCAAAAAGAAGTAGAGCGATACTTCCACAACCACTGAAGTTTTTTAATTAATAGAGAATATTTTAATGTTTAGAATGTAGGTACAACATAATAGACAGTACCTCGGCTTATATAGTTGTATCGATATAAACTGCTTATAATATGCCCTATTAATTAACTATTATTGGTTAAACGTTCCATTATATCCTTTAAAGAAATGCATCAAGTAACCTATTAACAGCCTCTCATATGATAATTAATAATAAATTTCAGTTTAAAAATTTGATCTTCTTTAAAATTTGGTATTTAATTTTAATTGAAACTAGCAGCGGTAATTTCTAATTACATTGGTTTTCATAAACACAACAATTTTTAAATGATACAGACTTATAGCATATTACTATATTAGTATCTCCATAGTCAATGAATCAACCCGTGTATGGTAATATTATAAAATATTAATTATATTGATTATTGACTACTCAATACTCACGTGCATCGCTCCCAGTGAACGTACTGCTCGAACGGGTAGAGATTGAGCAGAGCGAGCACTTCGCCGCGAGTGTTGTTCGCCCAAAACGGCGCGACCACCTCTTCCTTTACCGGGCAAGCGTTACTGCAAGAAACAAAAACACGCGGTTCCACATAATCGAAAAAGATATATTATATTATTATTATTATTATTATTATTATTATTATTATTATTATTATTATTGTACTATCATTATTCAAAGCTCCAAAGGCAATAACGCGTTCAACGGAAAACGTTCAGTTTTGCTCGTTATTGGTCAATTGGTTTGCTTTGAAAGACAAATGTCATATTATTATATGGTCGCGTTACGTACATGACTAGTAATGGATAAGCTCCAATATAGTATGATAAAGTGAAAATAATCCGGATAAATTCCCTTATATACTTAATTTCTTTCATCCCGACGGCACCCGCTTGTTAATAAACCTGCTAAATTGAATTTTCTTAAACAAATCAATTCGTTTGTTATAAAAAGAAGTTTTTTTTTTTTTGGTTTAACGGAGGATTGAAATTCTGAATGAAAAGGAGAGATAGGTGGTACGGCACTGCAGGTACCTATTAGAATTGTTGGTCTACCATACATTATACACAACATACACCCCTAAAGTTGTAAACTTTAAAACTTATAATATAACGACATAAAGAACGTGATGCTTGATACTTGTACTGCATAGGCGTACATTGGGAAAAACCCCCCAAAAATGCACGAATCCTTTAACCAAAGTGTTTCCTAACTTGACCTCGTAAATATAGTAAATTATGTTAATTCGTATCAATTGATATTTCTACCCAGACCCTCCCACCAGATTTTTAACTACATTTACGCCTATGTGTATATTTGATTTATTTCCCATCACAATACTCGATTTTCTTATCTTATTGTACAAGTACAGCGTACTCACATGCCTTTTGATTTCTGAGTGTTGTCCGTGCCGCCATCGGTGGACTCCTGGAAGAATCCCGGTTGCTCTTGCACCTGGTCGGTGCGCTGGGTCGACGCTATCGGTTCGGTGGTGGTTTCGAACTGCAACTGGTCGTCCACGGTAACGTCTTCCGCGGTGCCGTCTTCTACGTCTTCTTCGGCGGTGGTCGTCGTGGGCGGCATGACGTCGGCCACGGACGCGGCGGTGACGTTGGACGGCCGGGCGGTGGACGTCGTGGTCGTGGTCGCGGTGGTCGCCGTCGCCGACGTTGCCGACGTCGTCGTAGTAGAGCTGGTAACGTTGCTAGCTGTAGCGGTGCCGGTTGAGGTCCCCAAAGTAGGTACCGGTGGCGACGGTTGAGAGTCGTAGCGGTTCAACGACGACTCCTCCCGGCGGCGGTTCCAGACGCCACCTTCGATGTCGTTGGTGTCCATGTCGGCGCGCAACACCGATATGTGTCGCTGTTCGCCGTACATGCGTTTCATCAAACCGTGATTCTCGAAAACGAACCGTCGGACCGCGTGCCTGCACATGATAATATGCAATTCAATAAAATAATATCACAACGACAGTGAAGAGAAAACGTGAGAAATCGTGATTTCGGGTGTAAATCAAATAATATATTATGCATGGTATATATTTTAGCCATAATTCCTTAATGTGAGTCATTCAAAAAATTGCACACGTTTTAATTTGGCGGTAAATACCTAGTACTTTTTATGCTCCATTAAAAGGCACTAAAAATGAAATTTATGAGTAATGCTTTACGAAATTGAATTTTTAACTGTATGACATAGTATTATTTAAAATATTATACTATATTAAGAGTTGCTGACCGACACAATTACTGTACTTTTACATAGGTATTGATTAAGGTAACATTTATACACAGTAAAATACAATCCCAAGTATTCGCCTGTAATATAAATCATTTCATACAATCAAACTGTGTTTTCGCGATTCCACCGTCTCATATATAAATTTTGAATTTTAGTGTTTTTTCATACAACTTCCACGATATTGGTAACTCATAAGCTATACCGTAGTTATACCCATCTATTATCTAGTATATTATGTGTTACTGTTCAAAAACAAAAACAAATTGAAGGAGATATTATAGTAGTCGTGATATAATATTCGATAAAATTGTATGCAAGCAAGTTTCGAGGGCGTGTTTTTGGCGTACTTTAAATAATTATAATAATTGTATTTAAGTAAGCATTACAGAATCTAAAAAATTAAAATGTGCACGAGAGTTGTAATTCAAACTTTTTATTTTTAAATTGCTGAAAACTAAAATAAAAACAATCATTGATTACTGACTAGGCAATGTTCACAAAAATTATTAAATATAGCTCTATCAGTGGTTTTAACTTTTGATGCTGTCTTTCAAGGTCAAGCGTAACGTCACGCGAAACGTATAGGTAGTTTTAAACACGGCAGTTTTGTTACAATAGTCAATAACGATTAACGGCCCATTGTTCGGATCACGATAACCGGATAAAACGTGATTACGATAAAGAAATAAACTATAAAAGCATCGGTCTGCCGCAAATCGACGTCTGAAATTGTAAAGTGTGTCGATAGTTTAACAGCCATCCCCAGGCTATGATATTGTAAAATACTAAAATGTAATGTTATGTTTAATATTCTCGTAATTATTATAATATGATGTATGCATCATATATATGCATATGAATATTGTACATACAATATGCAGTATTATAGTTTAGTGTAGGTAAGGTGTACTTGGGCCCTGTGGTTATCCATGTTTTAGATTCTGAGCGGAGCGGTGAATGTATGTGTTAATTTTTCAATAATGCGTTTTATATTATTATTATTATTTTTTTTGTTCCAACATCATATTTTAGAGTAATAAAAATGCTTCAATTTTCAACTTTTAAAAGTTGTGTCGAAGGTAAAAATTCCAAGTACTTTTCAAAATAACTGCAAAAAAAAAAAAAAAATTAAGAAAAAACAGAATTTTTTTTGCATAACCGGTTTTTGAAAAAATCAATTTTGTTATTTTGAACTCAAAAACGAATAACCGTGGAAACCTGAAATATTTGTATCAAATGTTTAATGTTTATACTATCTTTTTTTATATATGGTATTATAATTATATTACAGTTATTTAAAAATATTTTAAAGAATCAAAGGCACGATTTTTTTATAAACATTCAAAGTTCAAATTTAGATATATTTAAAGTTTAAACAAAGAATTAAAATTTTAGTTATTTTTTGTATCTATAATCACAAAATATTATTCGTGGGAACTTGAAGCATATTATTATATATTATATACGAGCAATGAAATTTAAAATGCAAATGTTTTGGCAAAAAATAATTCAAACTACAGTACCAATACTATTACTAATAGTAAAATAAACTACAACTACTTGAACATAAATGATGAATATATTATAAAATATACTTGGTAATATAGATCTTTGCTCGCAATCGTTTATCGTATGCAATGATTATTATTGAATCAAAATTTAACACATTCAATCAATACAGTGCTCGGCTTACTTGGTGACGACGTACACTGGACAGTCGACGCCTATACTGTACAGCGGAGAAATTACCTATTCTCCCCCTTCTTTTGTGGTGTTAATTAGAGTTTCATAGTAACATATACTATTATCCAATAAATAATAAGGGATGTACACAAACATATACACTACATACAGTTGGACTTAGTTAACTTAAGGTTGAAGGGACTGGCCAAGAAGTTCGAGTTATCCTAGGATAATACAATTTAATAGGAAATTCGAAATTCTAGGAACCGGGAAAAAGTTCGAGGTATTGACTATTTAACTTAGTTAACCAAGTTGCACTTCTTGATTATAACACTGCCCATAGCTGCTTCTAATTGTTTTAGTTGTCTTGCTGACTGACTCATCAATCCAATAAGTACACTCCCACAGTTGCATCCGGTATAGACGGTACAGTGTATATAACTAATAATTAGTAACAACGACCATTGAGCATGAGTACAGTAGCACGCATCATGTTGAATTTAAAGTAGGTATTGGTATGTAACATAAAAATATATTATGAAATTTAAGAACATACTTTGTATTTGGTTGAATAAGAGTCTTCTTAAATACTTCATGTTTCTTTTATGATAATCATTTAACTATTTAGTATGAAATTCGCTACTTTTCCTTCAGAATGTATAATAGGTTTGAGTATACCTCATAACTGAGTTAGATGCTGTAAGACCAATCTATGAAGAACCTTGTATTAAAATTGTAAAGTACAAAAATTAAAAATGAAGAATTTTTAGATACAAAGTAATTTGTTATTGTTCGTAATTTTGATGAATTTACTTTTGAAATTTTAAAATTACTATATTTAATATAGGTACCTACATTGCGTATTATAAATACAATTGTACATTGTATTAAGAACTTTGTATTACATATTTACAAGGTAATAATTACAAGGGTTTCATTAAACATCAACATTATTAAAAAAAAAAAAGTCAAACATTTAAAATGTCTATATATGGTAAATTATTTTGAAAATTATATCTACATCTATAAAATATTATAATATCTTTATATTGGATTATCTGACTCTAAGCTTTCCGAGCTATAAAATGTGTTTCATGCGTATCCTATACGATTTTAATGGGACATTTTTAAATTTTTTTAAACAAATTTTGACCTGTACCATAGTAATAATGAAAAAAATTGTCTTTATATTTCATTATAAAATGTATTTAATTTTAATTTTTGCACTATGCAATGTCGGCCTGTGACTTTAATTTTTTTAAATAACACGCGTCTAGGATATATAGATCGGATTATCACGTCACTGTATGTACTGCATATTATGTCAATTATTATATTTATTCAACACGGTTCAACCCGTTTATTAAAATAAAATATTTATAAAATAATAATTCTTATTGTTGTATCAAGTCTTTAAAGATATCATCTTTTGGGATATTATTAACGAAAATATATTATAATAACACAAAATGATTAACCTTGACCCAAAGAAAAATCCAGAAATGTTTGTGTTTCGTGGAAATACTCTAGTTTTCCTTGAAAATACTTAAACTATAAACACTATAGGTATACTTTCACCGTGTCCCTAGAATATGCGTCTTATCAGATCCCGAACACAAACAAAGAACATCACCGTTTAAATCTAGAACTTTCACTCGCTCGTGTCACATTAGACATACTTTCACCTACATTTATGCGTGTGTTACATAAATCATGACAAACAATATAATGGGCAATTTTTTTTTCATTCATAACAAATAACCTACGTATATTTTTGGGTAACAATGTGGTTTTTGCTTTCTAAATATTAGGTCATTGGGACTTTTGCGTCGCAAATAATATTATAATATATTACCACGGGTACGTTGATCCAGGTACCATGCACCATGATTGAGTGTTAAAATCGCACGGCAAATCTGGAAATTTGGCTCTTGCATTTCGATATGGTTTTGTGCAGGTGCTATAACCGTCGTAACCGTAACCATTGAGCTCCAACGGCAGCTGAAACAAATAATATATTATGTTACAGCAAAAATAATATAAATGTTTCGTAGATATAATATTTACAACAAAAATCTAGATATTTAATATTATTTTCTTTTAAAAATTTCTACGCAATATCGAAATTTGAGAAAAGTATGACCTGCTTTATGTGTTATATAGGAGCGGTATGTCGGGCAGAAGAAAGGAGCCGTGAAAGTTAAGCGTTGGCATTGGAAACTGTGCCATGTGGCGGCTGACGGTGATTTTTATTGTGCACACAATGTCAAGGTGCCTCAACATTGCAAGGATGAATTACGATTATTTTTTCGTCTCGTGAAGCATAATAATACACGCTAAATAACTATATAATACGCGTATATCATACACTATGTGGACAATGGCTATCATATTTTAGTTACGGTTCCCCGGTGTCGAAAATAAAACGATCGGATTTCCAATTAACGTCTTCGGCAAAAAATTATACGCGCACTCGAAAACGCCACCGACGATTTTCGTATACATATTTATTCAATTAAGCACAATATAAATGTATAATACTATAACCACTCGCGAAACAGTCAAAGACCTCCTCCAGTGGTGTCTTTATCTCACAAGGACGAATGAATTATTAATAAATTCATGTACATTGTACAGGTGCAGTATACACCGAGCGTCCGCGCTATATTATAGTGTGTTGTGCAGCAGTGTAGTAATAATACATGGAAACAATATTGTAATATGGATACGAACCGCTAGTTTCGCAATAAATTCGCGGATTCGACGACCTCTGCGCGGTCAATGATGAACGTTATTTTTTTTTGCCACCAATCTGGTCTGACCACTTTAAACGTACTCTACGTCACGCTTTACGTATCTATATTATATGCACACAGTTGTTTCGGGTTTTGCTCATGAAGATCGCACTCGATATGGGACCGCGGTGGTTGAGTCTTGTCTTTTACCTACCAAGTAATTATTATTTAATACATTTCTACTAATAAATATTTTTACTGCTCTATACTTGTGAAATGTACACAGACAACGTTATAAAACACAGCATTTAGGCATATCCGTTGCCCGTTGGTCAGCAATTTATTATCCAAATGAGCAAAGTACTATACATAGTCATATAGTCTATAATGACTAATGAATAATGAGTAATGAGAAACCAACCAGTTCCGTCAATCAATTTGTCGCTATGGATTACGAATTGGTATTAGTAAGTACATATTAGCTATAGGAAACGCGGAAAGAACACGATACTTTAAAATTAAGCCATATCACGAAATTTAGAATATACATTAATTCTCAGTTGGCAATGGAGCGGGCAATGACAACCGGACAGTAGAGACTTTTCAAACATAGTGTACAATACAGTATTGTTATTATTATACCTACCAATAATAACATAAACAATTGCACGTACCTATATACGTATGAAAATGTGTGCAATGATCACACAGAAATTAGTTTTAATAATGTATCTACTATCTAGCATTTATTATGAGAAAAAAACAATTTTCGGGGTGAATGTAAATAAATGTATTCCTGTATTCCGACAAAAAGGACAAATAATATAAGTGAATGGTACAAAATGTGCGCCTATTGGTTACACAAATAGATGAGAAGGTGCGCCGACCGAATATGGAATACCTTACGTGTTTGCTCTTTGATAGGTTATAATCTAATAAAAGAAATCAAATACAATTGTTCAGTTAATTTCAAGTACCATATAAGAGATGATTTCGTTATATGGTTTTAACACTGAATGTTAAGCTAATTAAATTAAAAACGTATTGGCATTATGAAATTAGATATATTCCTCAGGGTATTTCATAATATAAGTTTAAACTATTACGTTGTAGTCGTTGTACTATGTTAGAATTATAACCAACATTGTTTATTTAAAAAATAAAAAATTGTAAGACCTGATACTTTTATCATATAAAAATAAAAATAATTTGATTTAAGTATAATGATTATCGTTATAAACAGTCTTCCGTATTGAATACAAGTTAATATTCTATATTTCCATATCATGGTCACTGTTATTATAGGTGTCTACTTTAAAATATAAAACGTAATATCATTATTTTTATTTTTTATGTTATGTTATATTCAATAATTTCAGACATTTTGAAAAGTTGATTTTAAATATTACAATATATTGCGTATATAATACCAACATAAAATAAATATAAATATGGGTACAT
Source organism: Myzus persicae (assembly GCF_001856785.1). NCBI lineage: Eukaryota > Metazoa > Arthropoda > Insecta > Hemiptera > Aphididae > Myzus > Myzus persicae. The sequence goes on from NW_019103953.1 coordinate 98,790, forward strand.
ATCTTTAAATATTTGTGTTATTAGGAAAATAAAAAGATTATGTTAATAGCAAAAATGAACTGTAACATTGGTTACAATATGAATACCTGTCAATTGTCATTTGCAATTTGTCATATTATTAGGTTTGATAAAATGATGTACCATAATACTCAACAGATACCTAGTTCAACATATTATTTACGGAACAGCCTACTATTCCATATGCGGCACACCTCCTCCAAGATTTAAATGTAGCTATAAGATCGTTCACGAATCATAAACAGGCTGTGAATTAGATTCGTTTTTGAATAGTTCTAAATTTATTTATTTTAATCGGGTCGGATATTGTGGCTTATCTCGATATTATGAGTAAATCTAGGTAATAAATGTAAAATATAATAGTACATTGTATTAAGTATTAACAGTAAATATCAAAAATATCTTTGATAATAAGATAATATTAACTCGGTCGAGGGCATTGGTCCAGTTTGGTATAGGTACAATCGACCGCACTGGAAAGGTGAAGCTCCGACCTTCACCCTGCCTTGCCGATAGCTCTTCCTCTTCCTGCTCCTGACCACGCGCTTTGTTAAAACCTCATTTTATACATCGTATGCTCGTATTCGGTATTACTACTTACCCGCACATACGTACTCACTACTCTCATACAATAACGGCTAAAAATTATTTTATTGAGGCACACCATATTATGCTCGTAACGAAAAACGTCCAATGTTTTATTTTGTATCAATAATCAGAGTTATGATAGGACTGATATGATTGGTACATAGGCGATTTTCAAGACGGAGGAAAATGCAAAGAAAAGTGATTATCGCCATGTTGCACCCCCGAAAGTTTGTGTATTTTATTGGGCATCGGACCCACCCGGGAAGTGTCCAACGGAACAGATAAAAAAATAAAAGTTTGTTTTAACTCTTCAATACTTATTATACGTATTTACATAGGTACTCATGCTACAAGTAACGTGTTCAGTACCTATGTATTACTATTTATTAGAATACGTATAATTTGACATAAAAATACTCGCTGTTGCGCACGTCACATCATAATATAATATACAATAATATCAATATGATAGTAATATAGGTATCATATTATAAGTTATAAGTCATAGGTAAAAATTTGTTTAGCAATTTTTTTCCTCGCCGTTCCAAATTATCTGACATTATTTTAATTTATAAAAAAAACACAAGCAATTAAATAAGAAACCTAGCATCGTATGGTTGTTGAACCATGAACAATAATTTGTTTAATGACGTATACGGTATACCTACATCCGTCATAATCTTAACCACACATCAACATCATTATAATATCATCAATTAGTACTTACTGCCCAAAGGAATAGTATCTTTAAGTACATGAGTCGTCCACATGCAGTACACTGTAGGGGCGCGCGCGACCACGCACATGGGTTTTACTGAGCTCGGCCGGGTGTCGCACGCGAGACTGACTGACTGGCCGGACGGCGACGACGACGGCGGCGGCGACCACGAAACTGGGTCAGCAGCAGCTCCGTAGCGTGGCATATACCGTTACGTTTAGCCTACTCGGACGACGGCGGCGGCGGCGGTGGAGTAGAAGAAGAAGACCGTACAAGACGAAGAATGAGTCGAAGATCGGTGGTTCCCACGCGCGCACACCGCCGCCATCACGTCGACAGCGCCCGCGCACGTAACACCCGATCGCGTCGCTCACTTTCACCAGCCGCCGAGTGTGTGGATATATTAGTAATAATATTATTATTTTATGACGTGCCTACACAGCGTATTAAATGATAACAATGTGATCATAATAACGATAATGATAATTAATAATTCGAACGCACGTGTCCCATTATAATATTATTATTATTGTAGCAGCCGAAGACGGAGTTCGCGGATATCCCGGCGCGATTGAGCGCATTTCCCTTTTTTTCGTCCTTATTGTTTATTGTTTATTTCGTTTTTCGCGCCCCCCTACAATTACAATAATAGACACAGTAACGTTTGTTTGTTTTCGGCGCACGTGCGTATAAAAATCGAATTCGACCGAGATCGGTCAAAGCGTGGCGGCGGCGGCGGCGGCGTCGACACTGCCGTTTGATTATAATATTATTTTAGGTACATTGAGGAATACCTATATAATATTATTTTTATAAATGTATACCCACATAATATGATATATTGTTTACGATATACTCAATACCTAAGCATTAATATTATAGTTTTGTAAATGTCATTTTACACTAATTCTACTTTATGGTTAAACAAATATTCAACATACAAATCATTGTTATTTTTTTTAAAATTGTTGTTCGGCTACGCTATGTAAACTATACAGTATCTATGGTAGATATGTATCGGATATTGACGATTTGAATGTTGGAAACCACTTTGAAATCAAGTTCAAACCTCTAGTATAATCATCATAGAGCACTATTGATTTTCTCGGGTACATTCGCAGATGCTTTAAATTTATAATGCGTACCTATTCAACTGCTTATGTCACGTTTAAGTCTCCGGCCACGACCGCTCGACTTGGCCGATTTGGCATTCGTTCAAATGCATGTATAATTTCATGTAATCATTTGCGCTTCAGAAAATAGAACCGCATTACGTTATTAATTAATATAAAATATACCTTTATAATTTTGATCCGTTGGTAATTATCGTGATCAAATTTAGGTAAAAGAACAATAATATGGAATTTGTGGTATTATATGTAGTAGGTACGAACAGATCTGTTGATATGTGGGATTTATTTTATTTGTTTAAGAGTATTATGTATATGTAATAAATGCAAAATTTTGTTAATCATAAATTGTCATATTTTTCATCGATATAATATTACAGATATGATACTATATACAGAATACCTATAGCCCATACGGCTATATACATACGTGGCTACTTAGGTACATTATAAATTATAATAATATTATTTAACAATTTAATAACTTTAAGTAATGACTTTAAAAAAATACCCAAATAAAATTTCAAATTTTCAAATATTAAAGGAATGTAGTATTTACTACAAATAAATAATGTTACCATTTCTACGAACAAAATATGTTTGATTGGCTACGTAATGTTTTCAAAGTGTATGTAGCGAGAATGCTAGAAGATAATAATGGTCACGAATGTCATCATTGATGAGTAAAAACATTGACTGAGAACGAGTTTTCGTAAAGACTGATGATAAAATTGGAAATAAATAATTTACAAGGTAAGACAATGTGAATTAAAATAAAATGTTAATAAGTTTGCGCCTAAAACCTACATAGTTATTATTATTAAAACTATTTTATATAGAAATGAATATTGATAATACTAATACGTATAAATAATTCAAAAATGGGTTCCATACGATTTAAAAAAAAAATAAGTTCTTGATTGAAAATTTAAAGGAAAAAAGTTTTTTACTAGGTTTTTACCTAAAGTATTTTTTCCATCATAAGAATATTAGACCGTTGAACTATAGTAATTTGTCCCTGTAAGCTCTTTAGTCTTTAGGAATATTATATTATGGTTATAGTCCTTATGGAACATTTTAAAGCAACTTCTTTAATTAGATCTATATCTAGTCAAATAAAGGAATATGAGCTCTCGGTTAAGTATAATTGCGGTTTATGACCTCTGAAGGGCAACGAACGTTTGGACAAAAAACAAATTTAACTGTATCTACGAATGAATGAATACGCTTGTCCAGCATGAATGTTTCAATGTTTGTATTATTACATCATAATATATTAAAAAATGAATCATTTATTATTTTTAATTTATCAATTTATAATTCTAATGAATGAATTGCAAATAAGCAATCGTATAATATTCTGATATTCGTACACCTAACATAAACATTAAAATACCAAAGTACTTAATGATTATCTAACATGGGCGACAAGATTGAAAAAAAGTCATTGAGTACTCTGAGTGAAAAGCCCCTATAGGTCCCCCTCGGCCATTAAAAGAGTTAGTAAAGGCTTTATTCATCCATTCTTTGGATTAAAATCCAATATTCCCTATAATATAATATACTAAGTAAGTACATATAGTATTTAGGTATAAAGTGATTAAGTATAGCCATTGTTATTTTGTAGTATTTACTATTTAGTATAAATATATATATTAATATTTTATACCTATTGGTTTTGGTTATTACTTATATTACTTGTTTATTGTCGTTATTCTAACAAGCTAACAGGGTAGGTAGTTGTTAATATGTGGTATGTAGTGTTAACCAACGGTAAATCTAGTTATCCCAAATGTATTAAAATTTTTCTGTTTTCCCAAAATCAATTAAAATAACTCGAATATTTGAAATATAAGCAATAATCAGATTTGTGGGACAACATTATACACGGGAAACTCGAATTAGTTTTATGAAAATATCATCCGCAAACGAAAGGAACTCGAAATATTTATGATGTAACATATTATAACATAGGTAATTAATTATTATATTTTATATTATGTATTTTAGAGTAAGTATATAAATTATATACCATACAGTATATACAAGATTTAAATGAGAGGTCATATCAATTACCGTACAACAGGGAGGCGAACCTTTTTGTACCAGCATGTCAAATAAAAATTTTGGTTGGATTTTGTTTTCCCTGCGTGTCAACTAACTCGATAACCCTTCAATTTTTTTTTCAAATACTTTAATATTATCAAACTTTTACACATTCGTGTGTATCACTCTGTGACACGCATGTCATAAATTTGCCATCTCTGCCGTATAGTATATAGGTACTAGGTATATCTATACTTACCTATTGAAAGTTAAAATATTGTCTGTCTACTACCAAACTAAATGATGTTAAATTATATTAAACATTGAACATTTTGATATTAATATGATGAGTATTGATTATTGACAGTTGAGTATGATGTAATAATAATGCAATAGTTATAATGTAATATATCATGGCGCGGTGTCTACCCCTGAGTGTACGCAGCCGGTGTTGCTAGTTCCAGGATAGGTGTACACCCGGGGTTTTTAGCAATAAATCCTTGCCACACAACTACACCTGTTCAAATCCCCCCCCCCCCACGGTACCAGGCTAATGATCTTAGTAGTTCTACCCCCAACCGTACCACCACACGCCCAAATGGTTTATGTTGAAACGGGTTTCCCCCCATGATAATACAAATTTAAAAAAATATATATATCATATCAAAAATTAAACCCAATAGTTTACTCTGTCTTAAACAAGAGTATACCTACTTACCTATGTAACCTCAGGCGGTGACCGATTTTCGTTCGATTCAGTAAGACACTCGGACCACACACATTGATTAAATCAGTTATCTTAAACTTTCATCATCAGCTTTCGTTTTCGACCATTTTTCCGTGGAAGGATTTTCCGAGTGAATTTCAAAATTAACCTAGAAAGTTTATGGTACTGGTGAGTAACATTTTTGCAAAAAAAAATTCAAAAATGTTAGTTTTAACTTCTAACTAGGTAACTAGGAAAGAGATGGAAAACAGTGTTCCAGCGAACATTAACAAATTTAAAGAAAAAGTAGCGTTTGTGACTTTTCGGCTTCTAACTAATATAAATTACGATCTTGAAATTGGAAAAAAAAAAAATTGAAAAATGTCAATTTTATTTCTGCTTGTCTTCAAATTTTTGGAGTGCTTAGAAAAAATACTCCAATTTTTGACTTCAGCATTTTTTTTGATGGAGAAGTGAATAGAAACATAATTGCATAATGTCAATAACTAATAAGTAATAACAGTTTTTTATAATTCATAATGTGTTACTTAATAGTTAATAGTATACAATAAAAAACTAGCAATTTGTTCATTGTCAAAAAAACAAAAAAGTTCATTTATTTTTAATATAATAAATCATTTGCATATAAACAAACAAATTGATAGCTACAGCTTGATGCCAACGTTAATATAATAATTTATAATAAGATTATTCTTATTCATTTTCATTTTCACTCAGATGCAGCCATGTAGATGGTACTTATAAGTTAAAGTTGGGAATTTGGGATATATTCTCTCTAAATTGTGTCTCCTCTCAAAGCAACAATAAATATATTCATTTCACCTCCACCTAACCACTGATTTCTTATAAAATAGAATAATTTAAGATAAAGTGTATAATAATATCATGGATACTCTTTATGGTATGTTATGCATTAAATATTTAATATGTTATATTAAGCAGTAAAATTTTTAAATACAAAATTATTATATATAAAAAAAAATCCAACAACCAACAATAGTTTAAAATACATTTTTCAATATAAAACTCAAAGGGAATCCCCAAATTAGTATAATAGCAATAATAATAATAATAATAATAATAATAAAACTAAATTATTTTGGACGGAACAATGATTCATAAAACACTTGTTATCAAAGTGGAGTTGGAGAAGGAACCCAGAGTGTTTTGCTTTGTTCTAAATCGACAGCAGCTTTAATTTGAGTACACATGTATGCCACATTAACTCCAGCTGGTATGACAGCTGTAATAAAACATTTAATATTTTTAATATAATTCATTATGAAATATTATGTATACTATTAACAGAAACCCACCTGAAATGTAATGCCGATATTCAGATTCAAGCTTCAATGCGTGTTCATACATTTCTTTAGCTGCTTTAGCAGAAATTTTATCATGAGATGATCGAGAGTCTTTAGCTTCTTTCACTTGCTTAGTGGATTTAAACTTAATTAACAAAACAATAGGATATATGTGATGACGATGAAGTCTCTCGACGCTGGTAAGACCAATATCAATTATACAATGACAGTTCTATAAAATAAATATAACTAAGTTTAGTAAATATTAATTTAATATGTCTCAGAAATATTCAAACAATTACTTTGCTACATGCTTCCTTAAGTCCAGAGACAGAAACACATTCATAAACAGACCCTTTTTTCCGATAATCAATGTACACACTATCAGCAACTCCTTTTTCCATAGATGCTTGAGAACAATGTTTTGCCTCTGGTATATATCGCATAAATAAATCAGGAAAATCTACTATTAGTTTATCAGTTACGCAATCTGCAAGAGGTCCAACCACCATTACAGGACGAATGCTTGGTTCAGCTAGAATAAGAACATACATGTAATACACAGTTATTTTTGTTTATAAAATTACACTTACAATTTAACCTGATAACTCTTTGGTAAGAAGCAATAACAATGGCATCATCATGTAAAGTACCAGAGTCACTACTATACCATCCTAAGTTAATATTTGAAAAACTAGCCAATTCTTTGGAACTGCTGCGTTGATGCTTTTTACGTCTAAAGAAACTGCGTCTTGTTGCACGTCGTGCATCACCTTCTAATTCTCCTCCACTACGTCTAATTACAAGTTCTTCTTCAACTCTAATCATAAAAAATTAAACTTCACAATAAACAATTGTATTACAAAATATAATTGCATTTAAATTTTAAATATAATTACTTGTATTTGCTAGGTATAATGCCAACTTGTTGTTTATAACCATTGTGATCAACTAACCAAGCTCGCCAATTGCCAGGAACACCATTATACATTGTGTTATCTACATACAGAACATCATCTTTGCGAAATTGTAGCTGAGAAGAATTACTACCAGCATCACTTAATTCAATTGTACGATCAAACAGCGCTCGTATAAAGAAGCTATCACCAGGTTTATCTTTTATTTCATTGTATTCTAATAAAATAAATAAAATGATTAAATATAAATATTTTTTTTTAGTAACATTTAATAATAATTTAAAAATTATGTTACTACTTAGTACTTACTATCAATCAAGTATTGCGCGAGAACTGTGACTTTTTCAGCTGGCTTGGCTAATTCATAAGCTGCTTCTTCAGCAGTTGCTTCTCTTAAATCTGTTCCATTATATTCCAGTATACGATCACCAGTTCTAAACGAAAAAATATTTGTAAATAAAATATAAGTTTATAATTAAGATTAATTAAAATGGACAAATTTAGAGTAGCCGTACCGTAAGCCTGCATTATAAGCCAAGGAATTTAAGTTAACACTATGGACAAATATTCCAACAGCATTTCCACCAACTAGGCTTATTCCTAAGTTACTACACTTTCTTGTCTCCATGATAAAATACCGTGGTTCATATGCTCTTAAACTTCTACTATCCGTATTTCGATCACTCTTTCGACGAGTTAATGTAGTCATGCCATGAGCTATAACTGAAGCACCTGTAGACTTTCTATTAACAGTAGGTGAATTGCAAGGTGTTGGAGTTTCTGAACGACTGCTTGTTGAGCTTTCGGCGCCTTCTAGTTCTTGGTATTCTTAAGACATAATTTAGTTTACAATTTATTTATCTAAAATCTTTAATGGATTAATATTAAGACATACTATCTGGGCTGTATTGTACCAGCATGGTAATTGAGTTTCCACACTGCCGTAAAACATTTGCAGCTAACTGATATGTTGCACTTCTCATGTTTATCCCACAAACTTCTAGAAGCTGATCTCCAACTTGAAGACCTACTTTGGAAGCCACACTATGTTCACTAACAGTAGATACAAAAACTCCACCACTGTCAACACAAGATATCTGAATTCCGAGAGGTTCAACTGACTTCTCTATACTGATCCATCTCAACTCGCCAGTTAATGGACCACTTCCAACACCTCTTAGTAGTGGTTTTTTCAAATATCTAAAATATTTATTTTATTAGTAATTAGTATTGAAACTATTAATAATTTAGTTTTAGTACTAACTTTGATGCCCAACCATATTCAGGTAAAGATTGTCGCTTGTTGGCAGGCATAGGTATTTGTCCAGGATTAAGAACTTCAACTCTAAAAGTAGGCATTGGGCTATCCCTTTCACTACTCACAGATCTATCAATACTTCCAGTTGATATACCAACTGCACCACCACTACTTTTACTAGCCACGCTTGGGTTAGAAGGTATTCTAAGTAAAATAAGTAATATATTTATTATTATTAATATTTAAATATGCATATAAATTTTTTTTATCAAATGTGCCCCAATTACTTAACAAAACAAGATATTTTAATAAATATCTACTCGAATAGTTAAATTAATACTTTCAAACACTATATCAAAAAATTAAAACCATTTAACGAATTTCTCTATTATACAAATTAGTTTTTGAAGTTTCAGTACATAATATTATCTAACAACATGTCTCATTGATATTATAGCCTGATGTTGAGAAAGTAAATAAGTATACAGATATCCCATTTAACTTAAGATACACACATCATTTCAGAAAACAATAATGTTTTTGAAAATATTATAATTTTACTGTTTTTAAGTTTTTAGTCTTCTGAATAGTATACATTTTTAATGTTATACTACGAAGCAGAATATTATTGCCAGTATTTTGGTCTATAAAAATCAAATTTAGCCCAAGTAATTATTAGTATAACTGTTTGGAAAATGTTGTTTTTTAATGAGTAATGACTTAAAATTATATGGAAAATTTTTTTTTTAAAAACGTTATTAGTTTTGAAATAATGAATGTCTTACATTAATTGGATCAGTCAGTATAGTTCATAATTTTCTGAACGTTTTTTGACTCGAAGGAATGGGTATAATATATTATTTCAATAATCATATCAATAAATAAAAATATCATAATATATGTGTTGTCTCCGTCAAACTTTCAACATCAACAGAATCAATTTATGTTGATACCTTTAGTATTATAGTGAATTGATTGATTGTCAAACTTAAAAGTAAGAAGTACAAAGAACGTAACCTGTATATTATACATTGTAAATCAGTTTTTTTAAATAATATTTCATTTTTTTTAGCGAGTTATGAGTCATTTAATACATACAATTGTAAATACTAAAATTCAATTTAAAAGAACAAATTGTATGTTCTTAGCTTTAAAGTTGGTCAGAATTAACCTATAAACATAAAATCAACTCTCCTGAAGACAAATTAGTTTGTAAGACAAGAAACAACACACGTGAGTATGATGTCTTTTTAGTATTTTCTTCAATATAAAAATGTAGACCTAAAAGACAAAATACAAACATACCTAAATCTAGGAGTTTCTCTCTTTCTAGGAAATGTACCAACTTCATAACCATGATAAGATTCTGGCATATCTTCACCACGATAGCCAATATTAGTCATTATGCGATGAGGTGATCTAGTTGTATGTCTATTGTAGTGCATATCAACCGATGGAGAGTGACTATGAAACTGTATAAAGATAAATTGTTTATATTAATAACAACTACACTAATATAATAATTATTTCATATATATTTTAACTTACTTGCGACACATGACTGTACGGAGGTTCAAAACAATATAACATTGATTCTCCACTATGTGATGGAGATGGTTGGGAATATCTACTGTATTGTGGAGTGAAAAAATGATGAGCATTGGTTGAAGGTGGCCCATACATATGTGATGTAGGTCTTGCTGCAAGGCTATCTCCAGCATTACTTTCAGTATCGCTATTTGTATACTTACCAGTTTTCTTTTTAACATAATAGTCCATTACATCTTTACCAACTTTACCAGACCTATTTAAATTAAATAAGCAAATAGTCTCAAATATATTTTATTTAAATAAATAGAATAAAATAAAATATTTACCTGACAGAGAAATCTATAGATGAAGTATCAGTTTTTGAATTATTTTGAGATGACCAAGATGGAGGATTATTTAAAAGTACGGACAGTGGCAAACGTTCTTTATTTTTACGAGGATGAAGAATTGTACCAGTTCCATGTTCAATTACAGGACCACTTCTAGCTTTTGGCCAAGTACCACCATTCTTGTCTAATTCCTTAGTTTTTCTATGTCGACTATAAAAATAAAAATTCATGAAAGGTATGTTTATTAAATAATTATAAAATAAAGTATACATAGATGATTAACTAATTCACATCCATCTAAGAGTTTTGTATAATTAAATCGTAATTATTGGTTTAGGCTTTATCTAAAACAATTTGAATCATATTTTAGTATTCATTTGATACTGCTATTTATAACTTGTACCCATAACCAGGAACATAATAAATGGTATTGCAAATTAAATATGCAAATTTCTACCGAAAAAATTATGGTCTGTATTCAATGATCTGCTCTGTGCACTGATGTGCCGTATCAAATTATGGAGAATTTATCATACAATTTATTCGTGAAAATGAATATTTTATAGTGAAAAATATTTTTTATATAAAAATGTTATAATTATATCCATACTCGTAAATCGTAATTTGTATAGCTGTCTCTATGTCTCTCTATTTTTGTTAAATGATAAAACATACATGGAAGGTAATGTATTTCATTCACCATTGATCTATAGGGCCACGAGTAAGACCAATGAATAATACATTTATATATAGACTTACAAACATATTAACAATGAAGATATTATACTGTCAGACAATAATTTTTGCACCATACCAAAAAGTTTTTAAAATATAGTATATTTTATTTTACTACTTAACAGTACAGGACGAACACTTTAGATATGAGTAAAACAAAAATAAAATGCTTTATAGAAACCAGACTTAAATTTTAGAGAGAAAGAAGGGTCGAAATGGCAAAGCACAGAAGACGAATGATCTGAGAATTGAGATAGTAGTTTGAGGATGATAATGGAATATGGAATGAAACAGATGATCATCTATGGCGGCAGGGGACATTGAACGAAACACAAGGTAGTGATTATTTTGTTACTACAGCATCTGTATTTTATATTTTTTACTTTTATTTTCATAATAATAATTTTTGACTAAAATTAGTCTTAAATATATTATAATGGTTTATTCAATAATCCTTATTGTATCTAGTGACTCAAATGTCATGAGAATAGTATTAATAATAAATTATAGTTTTCATAGAAGCAAGTCAATTAAAACTTTCTCGATTTTAAATAATTTATTTGTTTTTAATGTAAGTAAGTTGAGATGCAAGTGAAGCAATATTTTTATAGGTTTTAGTTCCACCAACTGTACATAGAACGTAGTGTACTGGTACCATTTTATTTTGGCATACTATTAATTTTATTTGGAGGACCTATCAAAAAAACTGAAATGACATAATTACCAATAACTGAAACTGGCAGTTACTACATGATTCTTTAATAGACTAGGCTGTTAGGAATTGTTTCAATATTAAAACAAATGATATAAGAGGTTTGTTTTGAAGAGTAACAAAAGTATAAAAAATCAGATGCCAAAAAATATGGAATCTGTGCATATTGTGAAAAATTGATAATAAGGAAATTATAGGAGTATATATAATGTTAAAAATAAATAAGTTATATTAAACCAAGAAAAGATAAATAATTACCTAGAATGTTTAGTAGTAGTGGGAGGTGCAGGATGTGGTCTAAAAGCATCAATTACAGAATCTAATTCTGCAATAGCATCTTCTTGATCTCGTTCAGAGATAGAATTATTGACTGGTGAAGGATTTCTATGAGGTTTTTCTTGTACATCAAGCATTACTCTTCTTGACTGAACATATTGAGGTTTTTGATAAGATTCTTGATATCTTGAATAACTAGATTTGTCTGTTTGTGTTGTACTATTCGTATATTTTTTATAAATATCACGATTTGGACCGGAACCACAATTTCCAGCACAATATGTTGATTTCATAGTAGTAATAGTTAATACATCACCAGGTTCATGTAGTAATAGCATTGCTTCTCTTGAATGTTTTATATTATCGACTGTTGTATTGTTAATCTAAAAACAAAACAAAAATAAGAATATTCAGACAAATTATTTATTTTCATTTGACATTTACTTACACTTAATACTCTATCACCAACATCTAAATTTCCATCTTTAGCAGCCAGAGATCCAGGTGTTATTTTATTAATGTATACACCAGTTTCCAGTGAGATTCCATGATCATAATTATTTACTTGAAGTTGAGTTGTAAAAAGACTCCTAGATGGAGACGCAGGTTTTCTTCGTCTTACAACTAAAGTAGCACTGCTTAATGATCTCATAGTCTCCAAAACTAATCGTTTACTAATCGATGTACAATCAAGGCTATTCACTCTTAATATACAATCATTAACTCTAGAAGAAAAAATATAGATAGGCATTAATATTAACTAGAAGAAAAAAATTAAATATTTTAAGTTATCATTTATTAAATAATTAAATATAACATTAACATTAAAACATCAATAAAACCCTATGAGGTATCCTAAATAATATTTTTACTGTTAATTATTATAATCGATCCATCACTCTAATATTAAAACTAACCATACCAAATCGGTTGAGTTGAATTTAAATTTTCTATGTTGTACATAGATCAGACAGAAAACTAACAGTACACTGATATCCTTTTAACTAATGAGTGTTTAGTTAAGATGTCCATCAAGTAATAATGTAGTATAAATGTTTTCATAATGTATAGGAACTCCATGAACTGATCGTCCAGCGAGGATGGAAGTGCTGACACAAACCTTTAGGTCTATACAGACAGAGCCTGAGTTCACTGGGTGAGCAGTTGTTGTAAAATTGTAAATTAGGCAGAACGTCATAAGATTATCATTTGTACATTTTTCTTAAATAAAATCATATTTTTCTGTAAGTAGTTTAATATTCTTTCAGATAGATTAATTTTCTTAAGGAATGTCCTAAAACATTATCAACATTTGAGAGCCAAAAGTAAGTACCCTCTCAACAGTTTATTTGCTTAAGTTTTAAGTGTACAAAATGTATAGATTGGATATTGCATTATTGAGATAAATATGCATTTAAAGAATTTAATTGACTATTTGACTCTTATATATACTATAAAGTTGTAGTATAAATATAAACAGATTTTAAAAATATAGTATATCTAACCTTAATTTTCTTGCGGCAACACTTCCTTTGTTAACAGATGATATATAAATAGCATTATCGTTGGGATACAAAGGATCATCTCTTCCACCAAGTAAATCAATCCCTAAATCTTCATTTGTCCCTAAAACACCCTGAAAATATACGTTTACATTAAATCATATGTCAGCTGATTAGATTTTAAATAATACTTACTAAATCAATATTTAATATTTCTGTATCCCAATCTTGAAGGTCGGTATCTATTGCAGAGTCTTGACTATAACGACCAGTAGCCTGTAATTGTAGTAAACGAGCTTCTTTTTCTAATTGAGCTTCCATTTTTTCTCTACAAAGTAATAAAACATATTTTCATAAGAAAAAAATTGCATTTAAAATTATTATTATCATACTTAAAATCATTGAGTTCTTTAGCAGTATCACTTTTTTGTTTCATTATATCATCACAGTCTCTCATAGCACGCGCTAACTTGCTCACAGCATCATCACGCTGTTTTCTTAAACTATCGCAGAGGGTTCGTATACTTTCACGCTCTAACACAATTTTATCACGTTCACTAAAAGCCCAATCACGGCGTCTTTTAGATACTTCTGCTTCTTCTAGAGACTCATCTAATTCATTATGATATTTATCTGCTAATTTTCTTAAACGTTCAATTTCTTGATTAGCTTGATCTAGATTATCCATACGCTCTTTTTGACAAGAGTTAAATAAATCTAAAGAAGCTACTTGTTCTCGTGAATCATTTCGATTTTCTCTTTCTCTACTGAAGCCATAATCTAAATGACTCTTAAATTCTCTTTGAGATTCATTTTTAGCTGTTATTTCACCAAATCTTTCCTGATAATCATTGCATTCTTTAAGTGCTTTATCACGATCATGTAATGCTGATGATATTTCACGTTTTAATGATTCAACGTGCAACTGTAAAGTTTTTTTTTCATCTCTACAAGATTTTATTTCATTTTCCAATGATTTATTTTTGTTATAAGCTTGAGATAAATCTTCAGAGAGCTTTTCGAGTTCATTATGAACACTATCACGCTCACTCATAATGAGTCTATATTCTTTAACAGCAGCATCATGAGCTTTATTCAAGTCTTTAAGTTCCTTACTACTTTTTACACTATAAGCAACAGCAGCTTTCATTTCTTGAACTGCTTCTTCATGTTGTTGTTGAACTTTTTGTATAGCTTCTTGAAGATCATTACGTTCTCGAAGTGTTAAATCCCATTGGCGTATAGCAGCTGTACACTGTTGTTTTAAACCATCTCTTTCTCGAAAAGCTATATCCCGTTCTTTAAATAATTCATTACATTGTTTCTTTAGTTGATTTATTTCATCTTTCATCATATCCATTTTATCAACAGCTGCTGAATGTGTAGTGCGCAAGTCTTCATATCCCTTTCTCAAAGCTTCATAATCTTCTAGCCTTGAATCATATGGCATGAAGTGATCATTTAGCGAATCACCACTTGCTGTATCATCTTCAGGAATATCCTGAAAAAATATTTTAATAACGTAAAAATACAATTTTAATATATTTTATGTTATAATTTATTGCTCTATCCATGCTTAAATATATTATTGAAAAAATAAATTTTGCAAACTTAAATTAATAAGTTACATTGATTCTGTTAGTATTTTAGATAAATCATATTTGTTATATAATATGCTAATTTGTTTAGCATTTAGACATATGAACTAATATTAAATCAAAGCTAGTTAATATATAATTTTTCCAATTCAATCAATTTCTTAAGTAAGCTATTATAATTTACAATAGTATATATATATATATATATATATAAATATAATGTCAGAAAAATTGTCCAACCTAAATGCATTTTATAATAACAAAATAAACTACAAAATATCTATCCAAAAATTCAACAAAAAGAAATAGTATCATTTTCATCAGAGAATAAATCCTTCTACTTCTAATAGCTCTCTCTTGCCAACAAGACAACAATTTTTCGATCTTTTTTACATTGGATGTTATAACAGTTTATTTTTTCAAAAAACCATAGTAACCTCAGTAATAGTTTCAGAAAGCTAATTTTGATAGATTTGATGGAATAATGAGATTTGACCATTATACTTATTTTTTACGTTATAATAAGAATAAAAATATGTTAGTATCATCAATAGGACAATACAATCCTGGTTCTGATCTAATACCAAAATAATTTTTTAGAACTTGTAAATTTGTTATTTTTATTTGCTTTTATTGTACCAGTTTTATTTATTACTCTACTCTAATATTTTTCCTAACAATTATTTTTCTCCCTCTAATGTTTAATAATTTATAAAAAATATGTACCTGTTCGGATCTATTTAAAATTTGTTTTTCGGCAGCTAGTTTAGCTCGTAATGATGATGATTCTTGGGCAGCTTGTTCAATTTGATTAATCATAACTTGATTTTGACCACGATAATATTCTAATTCTTTTCTAGTTTGATCATATCTTCGTACTGTTTCTCCGTGTTGTCTGTAATAGTGAAAACAATTTGAGATACTAACATTATTTACAGTTTTGACGTTAAAATAATTATATACCTTCTCAACATCATTAACTCGTGCATTGCTTTATCACATTGTTGCTTTAGTCCATCATAATCACGTTCACGGTTACTATTAGCATCTCGATTTCGATCATTACTTCGATCTGAATAACTTCGAGTAAGCATATCTATCATAAAACACAAAAAAGTAAAATAATAATGTACTCACATGCCCGTCAACAGATTTTACAAACCAGTATTCTTAGAATTTTCAATAGTACTATTTGACGACATCTTAATATTATTTACACAATATTTAGTCCAAAGCACAGAATCGTTTTTATATTTTTAGCTCTGACAATTTCATGTTAATCATGTTATAAGTTTAAAACATTTATAACGGGATGTCCTGAATTTATCCATGACTAATAGTTCATAAACAAAAGTAAAAAACACAATCAATTTATGAAAGAAAATATTCAAAGATTTAAGCAAATAATAAATTTAATTAAAATGGAAAAAAAATGTAATGGGGATAAACAGTAAAACGAGTAAGAAAAAAAAATAAATTACATACCCAACGAAAAATAAATAATTGCAAAATGCTAACTGTATTGGTACTAGGTAGTAAATAATAATTACTAATTTGTATTATTATTTTACGAAAATACAGAACAATATTATAGATAAAAATATAAAATAGGTAGATGCAGAACATATGTTAGATTTAGGTTACAGAAGGTATAAATATCTACAATTTACACGTAACCGTGGTTCAACAGTCTCATTCAAACAACAACAAAAATCTTTTGTACCGTCTCTAATGGAAAAAGAGGCCTAACGTCTCCACTGTGGCACTGACCGCACTGTCTTCTCCAGACTTCAGTAGTCCAGTCTTAAATCACCGCTGACGTAGTGACTGTCTACTGGTATAATTTTTCATGTTATACTTTGTCATGAATACCACCACCTGGCACCTACGACTTAGGTCTTAAGATAGTAACACGGAGTAAAAAGCACGAACTAATATATCTTAGTTCGTGATAAAAAGTTATTCTGTGATAGTAATATTTATAGCCGTGATACCAGAATACCACTGTGATACCACTGCAGACATGAATACCTCGTGGATTTGTGTTGTATGGGCCGGAAAACTGTTGAAAGTGATAACTGATAAGTAATTACTGATTTGGCTCCATCATGAACTGCGAAATCGAAGTTTCTAAAGACTCGCACAGAAATACTGAATTTTACTGAAACAAGTGGAACTGATGGTCGATCATGAAAAAGTGACAAACCCAGTGTATAGTGCCTTAGTAGTAACTTACCTAAAGTTTATTTCTAAACAATGGTTATTAGCATAGGATTCGAAGGTAGTGCAAATAAACTAGCTATTGGAATCGTTAAAGATGGTGAGGTGCTGGCGAATTGTAGAAGAACATACATAACACCGCCCGGTGAAGGTATTCATTTTTCTTCCTGTTTAATTGTTACCTATATTTGAAAAAACCTGAATTGTATTGTTTTTAGGATTTTTACCCAGAGAAACTGCAAAACATCACCAAGATAACATTATATTGTTATTAGAAGAAACAATTAAAACATCTGGCATACAACTGGAACAGATTGATGTTGTATGTTTTACAAAAGGCCCTGGAATTGGTAGTTGTTTAGTTGGTGTTGCTGCTGTGGCACGCACCCTTGCTCTACTTTGGAACAAACCTTTAATACCTGTTAACCATTGTATTGCACGTATCCTTTTATGGCATTAGACTTTTTTAGTTGTTACTAATTTTTTTAATTCAACCTTAATAATCATGCCCAGATATCGAAATGGGTCGCTTAATAACTGGTAGTGACAACCCTACTGTTTTATATGTAAGTGGAGGAAATACTCAAGTCATAGCATATTCTGGGAAATATTATAGAATATTTGGTGAAACAATAGATATTGCTGTTGGAAATTGCTTAGATCGATTTGCAAGAGTTTTAAAATTATCCAATGATCCTAGTCCTGGTTACAATATTGAACAAATGGCTAAAAAGTAATAGAATACTTGTTAAATTAAAATTTTAAAATCTGTATCAAATAATGTAATAATGTTTTAAGTGGTAAAAAATATCTTAAATTACCTTATGTGGTAAAAGGTATGGATGTATCGTTCTCTGGTTTACTATCCTACATAGAAGAAAAAGCTCCATCATTGTTGTCATCTGGTGAATATACTCCTGAAGATTTGTGTTTTTCACTTCAAGAAACTATTTTTGCAATGCTAATAGAAACAACAGGTAAACACAAATATATTTATTTTTAGTAATTTGTTTAAACGCTGATAATTTGTTATTACCCTGCAGTCATATGGTTTTAAATTTTCATTAATAAGATGCATTGTCTCCATCTTACAAACACATAACATCAAATTGTAAGTTCTAAATAATCCATTTAACTATGTTATTTTTAATATTAGTGTGAATTGACTAGGTTTCTAGTATCAAGTTTAAAAATAAGAATATTTTATTTAATTTATTTATCTAACAATTCTCATTGCTCATATCTCTCTCTTAAAATACAGTGAAACGCTCTTTAACATCTGAATAAATAAATAACGGCCTTTTTCAGGAACGGGGATATTTTCTATACTTTTCTATAGGGAAACCTCTAAATAACAAACACTTTTATGACATTTTAATTTTTGAAATGTATAATTTTTATCTTAAACTAAGAATAATTGTGGAATACCTAAATAAAAGTTTATATATAAGGTTATATTTTATTACATACATTATTATACTATATAGTACATTTTATCTGTTCAGTTGTTGAAATATTATTTGAGTCAACGAAAGGTTGTGACTAATGCGTTGTTGGATTCATGTTTAGTTATGTTTGTGATGCTAATACAAACGTATACGAACGTTTATTGTTCTACTCTAAGTCAATAAAAGAAAACGATTAACTTTGAAATATATAATAGACGTTCTTGATTTCAAGCATCAAATACAAATATGGGCGTTTGTAAATACCTTTATTCTATCGAGATAAAGAATACTACATTGTTCCTAAACACAGTCTAACTAAAAAATGCTTTGATTTTTGAAGTGACTAGACATTGAGCTAGTAAGCACAAGCTAATGTAACTGATTTTTTTTCATAAATGTTAATTTTTATGATGTATGTATTTAATTAATGTAAAAATAAAATTATTTGTAGTTTAATTTAACTTATAATTCTTATTTAATTAAAACAAAATTTCTTTCTCTAAATAGCAGACAAAATTGCAGCAACCAACAGTGACAGTATTTAGAAGTTTCAATGCATATCATAAAATAGGCTTTTCAGATTTGTTACATAACATTTTTATTTTTAAAATTCAATAGTAAATTAATTCACACTAGTATATCCAAATGTACCAATTAATCTGTATTAAACATGTATTACTTTACTTCAAAAATTGAAAATATTCCTCAACATTTATGAAAAATATTAATTAAAATATGCAATATGCAATTAGGGATATCAGCTATTGTACAAGAAAGTTGTTTATTACTTTAGAGTTTAGGGTAATAAAAATATGTATGAAATCAGTAGTGAAAAATCATATAATTGGCATAATTATTTTTAAAATATCATTTTAATAAAATTGGCCATAGCACCTTATATTCTATATTTAAAAAGTAATTGACTTACCATACTATCATGTTGTTAACATTGATTTAGATTTAAAGTACTTAAACATAGCTATGTATGCCCTTTAATGAAATAGTAAGTAAATAAGTAATGCCACACATAAGTTCTATAAGTTATTTGCAATTACAAATTTAAGGTTATACTAAATAACCCAAAGCTGCTGTTACTACCTGCCAATGTTACACTAAATTAAAAAAATCTTTTAATCGAAAACCATAACACCCACTATTTACATAGATTAATGATAGTCAACTTTTTATGTTTTCTCTTACATATACAGTCTGATCAGAGCTATTATTGATCAATATACTGCACTTAAAAATTATTGTCAGTCTGCCTACATAATTTTAAACTTATCTCAATGTTTGTTATATCAAAATACTGTTTTATAGGATAATTTAATATAATTAAGTATTAAAGTTTTCACTTAAAGGTGAAAAGTAGTATCTATCAAAATAATATTTTAAAATATATGATCAAACTTTTAATTGCTTCATTATTTTTGAAGAGTAAAAAAAAAAATTAATAACATAGAGCATTGATAAAATAAGGTACATTTCAACATTTAATTGTTATGCCTTTTTTTTCAGAAAGAGCAATGTCTCATTGTCAGTCAAAAGAAGTACTTATAGTCGGAGGTGTTGGTTGTAATGAAAGATTACAAGATATGATGAAAATTATGTGTGAAGAAAGGAGTGCAATATTATATGCTACTGATGAAAGGTAAGATAATAAATAATAACCAATCATAATATAGTAAACAATTATTTTTTAATATTTATATGAAAAAATGGACTTAAAATATACTATAAATTATTACTGCTCATAAAGTTATCTTTCAAGGTTTTTGAAAATGTTTACATAACATATCAATATCTATTGTTCAATTCAAATCGTATTTAAATTTTCAAGTTTCAAAAAAATAAAAATTATACAGCTAAATTCCATGAAATTTCTTAACTTTAAGGTAGGTACTTCGTCAGATTTCTTTTGTTGGTTTTTTTAATAATATTTTTAATTATAAGGGAGTAATGAGTATGTAAAACATTCAAAACTGTCTTGAAAATTAAAATGTTTTGTAAAACCTATTAAACTATTAGGGCCATCTGATGTTTTATTGTTTGATGAACAACTAACATTCATAGTTATTTTTCTATAACTCATGAAAGTTATTAAAATTAAGGGTCTTCATATCTTTTTATCCCCACATGTTCTTATATAAAGCAATGTTAAGGTCTGTGTAGTTAGAAAACACAAGCAAGTAAATACAATAGACCTTATACTACTAGACAAGTAATGTGTATAATAACAGGTGACAGTAAAATATCTCAGTGATTTTTGACGACATATTTACAATAATTATTTTGGAGTTTAGCTTAAGACTGAACTCATATCATATGTGTACCTAACCTATCAATTTGGTATGGTCAATAAATAGGCCTATGCATATAGTACCGTACTACCTTGCGTCCGAGTAATTGTGTAATCAAAAATCCCCCTCTATCTTTTGCTACGTTCCTTACACTCGTTACTTGTCTAGTAGTATAAAATCTATAGTAAAAACCATTAGCCACACTATTGCCTAGAAAAAAAGTAAATTAATAAAAGACATGCAATTATATTGTATTAATATTAAGTATATATTTTGCTTTTAATATGCATCTACTTATTAGTTATAACTTATTACCCATGTATTTATTTCCTGTGTACGCTGGACTATGAATACACATCGATTTTGATAATTTTGAAGTACTTGTATTTTAATTTTTTATACTTATTACTAACTCAGATCCCAAGTTTAAGGTACCATTAGTGTATAGTTTCCAAATTTTCTATTAGACATTGTAACTACATTATACTTCTGAATAACCACAAAAAAACAAATGTTAACATCCTGAAAATGAATATATATAAAGTTATCAATTGGTGCTTGCTCATTATTTTGAACTTTTTTATATAATTTGTGTATGTATGTTATCTTTATGCAAGGGTGTATATGGGGGGGGGGGGGTCCAAATAAATATTGAAAATCACATCGGAATTCAAAGATTTTAATAAAATTAGAATACATTATTTTAGCTTAAAACCCCCCTCCAAAATTAATTTTGCAGTTACGGCCTTGTCTTTATGTAATAACTAAAATGTGTGAAATTGTTGTCAGGCATTGATATATGCAAAATAAAAATAAAATGTGATGTTATTGCAAAACAACATTTTTTAATCATACATGTTATAATTTTTTTAGGTTTTTACTGTTTTGAACGACAGCGTTAAATATTAATATTAGGTCATTTTTAGACTGTTTTGTACCATTCTTTTACCACCCTAATTTCAATATTATAATAATTTCCATCAATTAGAACTTTTTATGTATGTATGTATTATTGTTGAATTTTGTACTATGAATATTTGAAAAGTTCTGTACAATGTACACTTAAAAATAATTTCAATTAAAGTTATTTTTGTATTTTTTAAAGTATGATTCTTCATATACTATCCAGTATATTCATTGTGTATACTGCATTTTTCTGGATTTTTAATGCATCTTTCAAGGTTTTTTTTAAAATACATTTTAGTTGTTTACCTGTTCAAAATTCAATGTTATCAATCAAAGTTCTTTGAAAAATATTCTACTTCATTTTGAAAAAGCAATTAAATTATTAAGATAAATAACAATAAAACAAATTATATTTTTAAATTATGTTTTGCACTGACATCGAATCATATAAAAAAGAATATTTTTATAAACATGTAAACCATTCAAAATAATGAATGTCGACACGTGAAAGGATTACCTTGTGTATGTAATATGTATGAATAAAAAAAAAATACTAAAACATTATTAAACCGATGAATTTTTTGCTTCCTTTAGAATCTAAAAATAAACATTGATATATTGTTTTTTAAATGTTTGTTTACAATAGATTTTGTATAGACAATGGAGTAATGATAGCTCATACTGGAGCACTAATGCATAAAAGTGGATATAAGACTACATGGGAAGATACATTTTGTACACAGAGGTATCGTTTAATTATTCAAATATTAAACAAATAAAATAAATTATTAATTGCTAAAGTAGTCTTAATATAATCATAAATAATTTTTCTCAGGTTTAGGACAGACGAAGTTGAAGTTACATGGAGGTCATGAAAATGTATTTAAAGCTTTTTTTTATATACACTACATAATTTTTATGTTATACGAATAACCAAAGTATTCTTGCTAAAACGCAAACTAATAAAGCAAAAACAGGCCATATCGAGTACGTATCGTTGATTCCTTGAAGGTTATTCTTAAAAATTCTTGGTTTGTCTACCATTTCAGCTATTAGACAATGCTTTTTTGCTGACTTTACGATTACTTTAATACACTTGCCCATTAGTTCTGGTTCTTTTGTCACCAAAACCTAAAAAAAGACTGACACTTTAAGGTTTATCCTCAATTTGTATAAGTAAATTAAATTTACAGAAATCAGATACATTATGCTAAATATCCAAGGAAAATTTTACAATTTATTATTCAATGTAATACAACTAGTATAATATATGTATACTAGAGAGTTACTAATTTTCCAAATTTAGAATTCCAAATGATTAATTTTTGTGTTACTAACCTGTTCATAATATTTATTGTGTCCAATCAACTCAATACCATTTTTGGCTTCTTCGGTTATCAAAATCTCTTGTACTTCACCAATGCTATGGTCATTCGTGGTATAAGAATGAAATAATTCTGTCAGACGTTTAGTTCGAATTTTAACCTATGAATAAAATTTGGTTGTAATTTCATAAAAAAAAATCAATATTATTGATTACCATGTCTGTGGGAATTTTGGGCATTCTTGCAGCTGGTGTACCTTTACGTGGGTAAAATTGATTAATAAATAAACTAGGAAATTTATATTTTTCACAAACACTCATTGTTTCAGAAAAATCTTCTTCTGTTTCAGTTGGGAAGCCACAAATAATATCTGTTGCAATAGAAACACCAGGTACTCTGGTAAAATAATTTAAACATATACATTTTACAATTTAAATGGTTTCTAAAATTTAAATTTACCTTTGTCTCAAAAAAGTAACAACAGTTTCAAACTCTTCGATTGAGTATTCACGCTTCATGTCTGCTAGTACTTGATTACTTCCTGATTGCACAGGCACATGCAAAAATGCATACACCCTAGGGTGGGATAAAATCTTGGCTATTTCCTATTTAAAAAAATGATTAAATCGCTATCTCCTTACATCTAATGTGATTTTACTGAACCTCAAGATGATCGAGTATATATGGTGGATTAGTCATACCAATCCGCATCATACAACCTTCAGGTATAATAGCCACTAAACGCCAAAGAAGTTCTGGTAAATTCGTTTGTATGTCTAACCCGTATGCACCAGTATCTTCACTTGTTAGCCACAATTCCACTGCACCTTCATTAAAAGATTCTATGGCTCTTTGTACAATTTCATCTAAACAATATTATATTGCTATTGTTATAAGAATTAACAACTGTCAGTGAATGTTACTACATTAATAATTTACCTGGAGGATAACTACCAAGGTTACCCCTTGCATGTTTCGTTTTACAATAGGTACACTGATTCAAACATCCAGTGCTAATAGCAATAATTTCAATTAATTTATTTTTACGCATTTTTGGTAACTGTAATCTGGCACCACCATCTTTTTTTCCATTTATCTTTTTTTGACCCAACAAACGAATAGTATGTCCTATTGAAAGTAAGTAAAAATATTGTTTCATGCAAAAGAAATGTTGTTGAACAAACCTTTTAATGTTTCTTCTACTACTTCTACTACCCTGTCTATTTGCTGAACTCCAATAACACTTAGGTTTTGAATAAAAGGAGACTTTTTATCTCCTTGAGGTACACAACCAGCCACTACTACAAATTTTCCAGATTTTTTCCCAGTAGAAATTTCATTTCTAAAATGATCTTCAGCGGGATTTTTCACTGTACAGCTATTTAATATCCACAGATCAGCAATGGCTTTGTCCTCTAAAAAAAGATACTTTTAATGCTAAAAAATAGTTATCAAGGATTTTTTAGTCTTACCGGTTATTTTATATCCATAGTTAGATAGAAGACCAGCCATATATTCCCCATCTGAGCTGTTATGTGAACATCCCCAAGTCTTAATAAATATTGTTTGGGTGCCAGGGACTTGGGATGGTGGATGATCAATTTCCCTTAGTCGTTTTTCCTTAACTTTGGGACGCAGAGATACAATATTCCTAGGTTTGACTCTACCAATTTCAGCAACATCGGCAACAGACGAAATCAAGTCTTCGATGTCACCGACATCATCCATTGTCATTGACTGTCAACCAGCCAGTTTAGTAATTCAGTTTACAACTTAGCATGGGTAGTAGTAGTATGCGCCCAATGCCTAAACCTAGAGTAAACAAATCGTTTTTTAACACGTTTGGCAAACAATTTGTACATAGATTTATGTATTATACTAATCTAATACAACTTTAACAGCGTACCTAATTTTTTTTCATGATAATTCTTCATATATACAAATTGATAACGGTTTGTAAAAATTGGATTCATTATGGCAGAGCAGTCAAAAACTAATTCAAAAACGTATGACAGCTGCGTATGGACATGTGCATGGTGAATAAATCTAACTACATCACTCGTACATGATATTATATTTCTCGTTGAACATTTCATTTGGTGTCATTCGTTTCGCATTCGCCGACTAAATTTAACTACGGCATACATAATATCAATATAATTATGATTTTTTACAATAATCGCAAACAGGGCCTGAACGGGTAATTTTCATTTCGCATTTTTGCAACAGTTCACAAGATGCAACACAATGTGCAAGTATGCAATATGAATTAAGCATTTTAATATATATTAAATCGAACACGTAATCATCCATAATATAGCATCGCAAAGTAAATAATAACATTAAATTAAATCGCATTCAAGTCATAATAGTAACTACTGTTGTCTATACATTCATACGTACGATTTAAATATATATATATACCTTTTGTTTTAATAAGTTTTAATATGTTGTTCAACTGCCTATCGAGATATCTTTTCTATTTCTACATCGTGCTGTCTATTAATAATCAATAATAATAATGCACGCATATGTGTATACATGTGTACGTATATTTACGTAATATCACAAAAGTGTATAACTACATTGTTGGTGTTTGGTAATAATAAATAACAATAATAATAATATGTAACTTATAATTATTGTACCCGTGATGTGGAAAGATAACGCGATGCCGCTTTGTAATCTCAAGTCTCCGGGCACAACAATAATATTATTGATATTTGATGCCGAAATGTACGGCAATATTCCATAGTTCCCCGATTTATAGACAGATGCCGCCACCGATGGCTGTGTATGGATATTTTTAACATTTTTATTTTTTTTTTAAATAATTTTGAATTGAATGTACTGTTGTGTGTAAACTATAGAGTAACAGTTTCTCTATTGTCAACTGTACCTAAAATCTTAATACGTTATAGACGATAATTTTAGTAATTTTACGCATTTTATTCGTTTTGTAGAATATTGTCTTATATTATAATAATATAATGCCAGATAGCAATTAATAACCATAATATCATTTATATGCCGCCATGGCCATGCCAGGTTGCTTGAACAATTACTAAACATGAATCAATAGTGAGATTATGGTTCCTTAAATATGACTTGGCTCACGATTGGTCCATCACATTGATCAATTTTTTACGCAAGCCTGCAATAATTGGTATAATTTAAAAAATACTACTTCCATTTTTTAAAACAAACTTAATGTTGCAATATTACGTTTAAATAGACTAACAAATCACCTTACCTTCCATCAATGTTTTAAATATTATATTGTCTTTATTATTATTCATAAATTATATTTTACTTATTTCGCAATATAAAATATTATATGTATATAAACCATATAAATGACAGTAAATATTAAATAATAATTAATATTATAATGACAGGACAAAAATGTATGATAAATTACTAACGTATCGTAAAGTTAATTTAAAAAAAAATACCTTTTGATTATTATATCAAAAACCATGGTCGTGTCCAGCACTTTTTGTTGGGGGAAGCCGGGAAGGGGTCATTTTTATAAATAGAACCATATTAGTGTTTTAGGTATCTGTATTAATATAAATTAATCAAATTTGATTTTAAATCAACATCATTTTCCTAGATTGTTTTGCAAACTGATTTAGCACCTTTTCTGGATCAACATTTATTTCCCTGTGAAATATGTTGAGACGAGTTTCACCAGTCGAGTTCCGAAGGTACGTTTTAAATCTCTTGAAAGAAAAAAATATTCTTTTTTTGTCGCCGTTGCCATAGGTTCAGTAGCTACAACTTGTAAAAGTGTTCATATTATGTTGGAAAATAATTAGATACTGTATTTGCCTGTGACTTTTTTTCAAGCCACTTTGATTTATATTTTGATGTATTCTGATAAGGTACCTGGTACACTAACAAAATTCGAAGAATACTAAAAATAATGAAATTAAACTTTCACGATTAATTCATGAAACAGTTTTTGACTACTATAACGTCACGTATTTATTAAGAATTATAATTTTATTATATTTATATGACTAAACAATACAAATTAATTAATTCGTTTTTAATATATTTGTAATTGTAATATTTATGTGTTTTTTTTATTTACACATGATGAATAAACGTATTATTTTCCATTTTTCAAACTAACTGGGATAAGCTAAGCGTTGCTACATTGGATTATTTAACTAGATTAGTTATTAAGCTAATTAGAAAATTAACCAATTAGTTAAGTTTAAAAGCTTGAACAAAATTAATTTATCAATTTTTATAGTAAATTGTTAATTATGATCTCATTGAGTTTTATATTTAATATTTTTCCAGCATCACTGATAATTAAAGAATAATATTAATTCAACTTACCAGTTACCACATTAATAATAAATAATAACAATATTATAAAATATCCTAAACCGACATACCGTCTCCGCTCAGAATCGTTTTTCGTATACAATGACTTGATACCATCCATTACAGCGATCTTCCACTTTCCCGCTATTTTTATTTATTTTTTTTTTATTTTTAGCTAGTTGGTGTAATCCAGGGCTGTAGATAAATAATATGTCTATAGTAAAATTTAAACTTTAAAGGTAGGTATTGCAAAATTAATTCTGTACTTCTGTAGATTATTAATTGTAAATAGATAATGCAGACTTTTTTAAAATTATATAAATATTTCATTGGGAGCCTAAGCTTTAAAAAATACAGCTTTGGGTCTTTTGGCCTGTATAGCATTTTTCGGTTCAAGGTAGCGCCGGTCGTTGGGATCGAAAAAATTTTTTTTTCGGCTGTCGCTGCGGATGAAATTAGTCACGTCTATGGATTTCGATGACCACAGAATAAATATAATATATGAGATATAAGAATATAAGATATCTTAGTTCGTGAATAGTGGGGCATATAGATCATTTCTTATATATATATATTATCTATGATGATGTCTGCTAAAAATAATTCTTAAAAATTATATCAAATCTGAAATCATAGACAATATTGTCTAAATGTCGCAATATAATTATTATTATTAAAGTTGTAGCCTGCATATGGGAATGGCGTCAAATGTTCTTATCAAATCAGACGAAAACTATTTACTGCTAGCGGTTCCTGTGGTAGTATGGTGTATTACTGTATTATAGAGTGCACGATTAAAGATATACGTATATCTTTAATCGTGATAGAGTAGTGATTTTCAAAATATGCAAGATTTTCAAGAAGAAAAATTCGATACGTATCAATACGAAATAGTTACGTACCGCCTCGTATCGGAGTTCGAGTCCGATACGGGTGACGGGTCGGTATGTATCGCTGGTATATTGCACGTGTAACATCTTGAACGCTCAAAATTGACCCGATACGTACCGATACACTCCAAATTCTTTCTTGAAAATCTTGATGGTATGCGTACCCCTTGGGATACTGAATATTTTTTAGGAGTTACGAGTCTGACCAACAAACCTTCAAATTTGAATAGAGGAAAAAACTCCGAAATCCAACGTATACGAATTGCGAATTTCAGATTTAAAACTGTACAGACTAGACAGTACCATATGGCATATACTGATATACCTACAATATTATATATACTAGTATATATAATCAATGACAGTACCTAACCGTTTCACTCGCCAGTGTAAGCGCGGCTGCCGTAATACCAAGTTGACAATTATAATATATTGACGTTGGACGGATGCACGCCAATGCAGTGCATTCGCGTCATTGCAGTGAAACTCTCGGCTCGTCGAAGTCTCGTGTTATCCACGATGAACAACAAATACTTAAGTTTTGGTAGGAAACTAGGAACTACATTGTTAGATGTCTGGATCTGTGTGGGAAAGGAAATAAGAATAACTGTCTAGCATTGCTGTTAAATTTTCAGTTGGGTTTTCCACTAATTATTTGTGTGGAAAAGATTTTTCAAGTTTAACTCATCTTAAAAGTTAATAAAGGAACAAATTAAATGTTGCCAATTATATAAGATTGTATTTAACTAATGTAGAACCCAATTACGAAGTAAAAATGTATGTAGGCAATATCTGTTTTTATTTAAACATGACAGTATGACACGCATTATTAAATTGCATAGATTAAATAAGTCTTTAACACTTTTTTATACATTTTGGTTTACTAAATGAGAACGGGTACCTACCCAAACATGTTTATGGGTAAAAAGATTAAGTGTCTATAAAAATTTGAGAATTATTTTTTAATAATATTATTGACTATGATTCAATGACATATTTTTAAAAAATATATAATTACCTATCTGCTATTTTTTTTTTCTTTAATATATCTGTCTTGTATTTATTAGTTATTATCTTTAGAAAAAGACTTTTCTTCCGGGACTTTTTTACCCTGAGCCTTTCTTTTCTACCATCAATCTATACAGTTCAACAGTAGTAGTCATAGCACATTAGTAGATAAATAAGCAATAGCAATAGATAAAATTAAATTCATTTTGTAGTACAGGATTTCACGGGCATTACAGTACACCACCGAGTCCTCTGGAAGCGCTAGCATTCTATATAGTATAATGAGCTTATTTTTGTATTAAATAATGAGAACATTTTAACAAGCCGGGATCGTTAAGTAATTTTATTTATTTATAGCCGTGTTGTCGACGACGAATTGTTTGATAACGCCACCGCGGCCCGCAACACATCGAGAAATTAAATGAGAATGTAGTTTCGAGATATCAAAATATTATGCCCCTCTAGAGTCTATACCGATTACCGATATCGCTGATTGACGTTCTCACTGGCTTAGTGGCCTCCGTCATAAGTTGCAACCACTCTTGGATGTTTATGGCGTCGTTTGGATCGCAATAACTCTTCGTCGGCCTAAACTTAACTGTTTGAAGTTGCAAGTTCACTTCTTCGTTCGTGCCCTACCGGTCCGTGAACGCGGATCGTCCTTGTCGCCATTGATCACACGTCGTGCGAAAAGATGAGTGTCGACATGGTGGAAGACGGTCAGGTAACAATGATAATTGATCATTTTCGACAAAATGACTCTTACTTGCTGTTACGTTGTGACTAATAAGACGTTTTACATATCTCTGGTACCGCGAACCAATGATAGATTAATACCAAACAATGTGAGAGGATTTTGATGTCACCAGTATTAGACTAGACACTTATTCCTACATATTGAAATAACATGTTATTATAATATGTTTCACTTTGCCCCGATGACCTGGTAGTAATTGGCGATACATAAGGCAAGCAATTAATTTCGACGAGTATGGCACACGTATCTGTGCAGGCTGAGGGATTGTTATTATAAATTAAATTTTGTTAAGTAATCAAAAATAGTTATGCACTTATACCTATACGGCGGGAGTCCACGATAATACAGGATATATGTATATTATGATAATAAAATATAAATACTGCAATGATGTGACAATGACCAAATTAAATGTTATGATACTTGCTTGTGTATAGGATGAGGACAATTCAGCATATGGTAGCTGTGAGGGTCCGGATGCTATGTATGTCAAGCTGATATCGAGTGATGGACACGAGTTTATCGTAAAGCGGGAGCATGCCTTGATGTCAGGCACAATAAAAGCCATGTTGAGTGGCCCTGGCCAGTTTTCAGAAAACGAAACAAACGAAATCCACTTCAGGGAGATACCGTAAGTGGTGTTGGTGATTACCACCGTATAAATGTATAATATAGTACAAACCTTGTCAAAAGAAGTCTAAAAAATATTTTTTTTTCTTGTTTACTTATAGCTCTCACGTTTTACAAAAGGTCTGTATGTACTTTACATACAAAGCTCGTTACACAAACAGCTCAACCGAGATTCCAGAGTTCCCTATTCCACCACAAATCGCTTTGGAACTTCTGATGGCAGCTAACTTTTTGGATTGTTAATGTTGAGTAATGAAAACCGATTTTCACAAATTATTACAATTTCAGAATTAAATAATCTATAAGCTTTTAAAACATTCTTGTCTTCATAAACTTGATAGTTTAAACATTATTGGAATGGTAAATGATAATTTTATAGTCAATTATTTTTATTGTAACTATAAATTATTATGTGGGCACAGATTTACATATACTTATGTTCTGTAAATGATTTTCTATGTGTTTTTGTTTGATTAATTAATTATTATTATACTTATTTTGTATTAAAAATATATATATATATACCTATAACTACATTCAATTTTGTTTTTTTTAAACAACTTAATTATCTATATTTTATAAAATCTTCAAATTTATAAATTAATTTACTAATAAATAAATATAGTATTGCATTCATTTAATATTAAAGTGTGCCAGATAAATAAATAGAACACATAATAATAAATAAAAAAAATAAAACTTCTTTTACTACCAATTTTAAATACACTAGACTTAAAAAGAAATTGAAAAATATATATAATTCACAATTGTTATTAATAGGTTATCATTTGTATGAAAGGTATTTTAAATAGTATTATTTTTTTTTTACTTTGACTATAAATTAAATTTAATAACTGGTATTATTTTGTTCACGTGCTTTTGGAACACAGAATTATAATAAGTTTGTATAGTTGACAAAATAAATAATCGTATTTTATCAAAATTGTGTAAATATATTATAGGCGAAAATGGAATTATTGATATATAGGAAAATATGGAATCTTGATATATATGTAAAAATATGTTTTTAAAACAAAATATATAAAAATATATAATATTGAGTATGGCTCATTTTATTATAAATCATTTGAAAAAAATGTATTACTTGCCTACATTAAATTATCTAGTCAAAGTAAAAACATGTACTTACTTATAAATTCTAGAAGCTAATTTTTAAGTAACGCATGTTAGTTGTTAATGTATTATTTTATATTACTTACTCAATTATATGGAAATTAATTAGGTTTAATTTTTACTATATTATAGCATACATGTGTATTATAAATTGTATAATAGTTTTACATACAATGTAGTTATAATCAGGCCTCGGTGAAGCCAATTTTAAATAAAATTGAATATCATTGCTCATGTATAGAGCGATTGGGTGACCTGACAATACATTGTCATAAAGGAACTATTCAATTTTCAGGGATGAACTTATTTAGTATAATCTAGAATAAATAATATACAATTTTAAATGTTTTTTAAATTTATTCTACCATAAATATAATGTTATAATCATTGACCTATAAAATGTATAATAATTCTGTTAGTTGTTAGTTGTGTATAAAATAATTCTCACAAAAATCTAGTTAATTTTGGAACCCAATATATTAACTTAAACTAACAATAAAGTATATATATACTATATATATATAATTGACCATGTACAAACTGACTTACTGACTGATCAACATAAAGCTTAAACCATGATAGTTTTGAGGACTTGGATATAATTACATAAGTCCAGCTGTTTTCAATTTAAAAACAAAGTAAAGGAAATTCTCACATGTGAGCAATGACAGGTTAGAAATAATTTAGATTGTCCCACCTGTGATGAGAAAGTTAAGTTTTTGTTTACAACTGTACAATGTGTAGGCCCTAAATAATGATGTAGTGTAGGTCTGTAATTAGGTATAACCGTTAGAATTAGGCTTAGTAGTTAGTTATTATTAAAATGATGTTTATATTTTATTATGAAAGTATTAGTATGCATATTGGTGACTGTTAATCATCATTTTTAAAGAAAAATTACACACACAATGGCATAAGTGATGTTAAAATTATTTCTAAGATTGTAATTTTTTTAAGCTCATGTTAGAGATAAATACAAATATAATTTAGTACTACTGAATGATAAGGACGTAAAATATTAAATTATCTTCTATATTAACATTATATCTTTTAATCAGATTCCTAATTATCTGGTTTATATTATTTGATGTGGATATTGTATGTATTGATATAAAACTAAATACATGACCAAATTAGTCATTTGTCAAGAATATCTTATTTTTATTTCAATGACAGTTGTTCATCTATTATACACTATGTTTAAAGAATTATTGATTTCTATCTTGTATTTTATTTTAAGATATTGATTTACGCCTATGGTTTAATTATTATTGATTAACTTAAAAGCTGATGAACAACAATCAGTCAGACAAATATCATAGATTGAATGAATATGAAAATGATCTGTGTAATGAAACTTAAAATGATGATAGGTGCTTTTAATATCTAAAAAACATTGAGTAATTACATTGCGTTTCAATTCTTATGTATATGTAAGTGTTTCAATCTATAGAAAAATGTACAAAAGTCAATCTGAGTACCATAAATTAGTGACTTTTTTCCTCTACTTATTTAAATACCTACCTATTAAGTAAATTTGTTTTTAATATTAATTTTTAAATGTTTTATTCTAAGTACTAGACACCTATAACCTATCTATATTAAACGAATCCTATATACTTATAAAATATAGAGCATTGGTATATATTTATATTATATTATAACAAATCTTAAAAAAATTATAGAGGTAAAAAAGTATTTTAAAAAAAGCGTATTGAAACCACCCAAAGAAAATATTTTCAAAAACGTTAATCCTTAAAATAATGAGCGTCTTATGTTGACTTCACACGATCAGTTTTTACTGAACATTTTAAATTTCAATAAATAACAAAATATAATATAAGTATAATCAATTAATAAATATTTGTAAATTTAAATAGTTATAATAGGTATTTTATTAAAAATAATATTTTAGTTTCGATAGGTAAGGATCCATATATATATGATGTAAGTATATTATTAATTATTATTATTCTAGCCATGATAAATCAATTATGCGATTAGGTAATAATCTATGCCATGGATGCCCATGGTAAAGGGATATCACAAATTACAACATTTATCAATTTGTCTTATCATACAAAATTCGATTGCTCTTTTTACGCTGCCATTTTTGTTTTTATCATTAGCTATTTGATTGAGAGGGGGTATAAATGAATTAACCTTATAGTTCTGTGCTTATAGGTATATTTCAACCATGATTAGTGATTCTACTGGATATAGCACCTAAGTCACAGCAGCTGCACTACTGCCCTAGTGAGAGACGTGAGTGAGTGGGCTCCGAAAAGTGGAAATCGTCTAGGTCTGTCCTGTGTGTCTAGTGTTATTGCTAATATTGCTTATTTCTCGTCAACTATAATATTATTGTTCTTATAATATTTCACCTCAATTCCACAAGTTTTGATCTATTGATTGTCACACGGTCCCGAAGTCAAAAGTGTTGAACGAAAAAAAACATGATCGTCGACGCGGTTCAAGAAAATGAGGTAATGAAATTATGTATATTAAGAAATGCATTAGTTACCTAATATTGAAAACAAACTTACGATATTTGAGTGTACATTTAGAATGGGTCCGGCAATTGCGATGGCCCTGATGCTATGTACATCAAGCTGATTTCGAGTGATGGGCACGAGTTCATTGTTAAGCGGGAACATGCCTTGATGTCGGGTACGATCAAAGCCATGTTGAGCGGACCCGGTCAGTTTGCAGAGAATGAAACAAACGAAATCCACTTCAGAGAGATACCGTAAGCAATAACCATATTATCAGAAGTATTGATATAATGATTTCCTATTGTTTAGCTCGCACGTGTTGCATAATGTTTGTATGTACTTCACGTACAAAGCTCGTTATTCGAACAGTTCTACTGAAATACCAGAGTTCATCATCAAGCCTCAAATCGCTTTGGAACTACTCATGGCTGCCAACTTTTTAGACTGTTAACTGCCCTCAACGACTGAATATTACTACTACTAATATTAATATTTCAAGTTTATATAAGTATCATCCAGTGTATCCTACTTTTAAAAACAATTTTTTTTAACTCAACAATAAAAGTAACAACCAAATAAAATTATAATATTTAAATGTGTACAGTGTACATCAAATATTATAGTCAATATTTTATAATGCTCAAGTTAAATTTTAAAATACTTTTTCAAAGTGTCTATTTTCTTATATCAAAATACAAAGGAGTTTGTTTAATATTTCTATTACTTAATTTGTTATTTAATACCTACCTTGAGCACATTGTTTAAATCATGTCATATTATTACAAATACAATTGTTACTTATGTAATATCTGGTAGAGGCTACAGCCCTGCCCTCCACCTCCTACAAAAGTGATTGGCTCTAGTTGTGTCACTGACTATAATAAATCTGATCTTCACATTTAGAAGTTTTGTAGCCGTAGAGGAAAACTATATTTTTATAAAATTAAAAATTAAATGTTGTAAA
This sequence comes from Myzus persicae, assembly GCF_001856785.1. Taxonomy (NCBI): domain Eukaryota; kingdom Metazoa; phylum Arthropoda; class Insecta; order Hemiptera; family Aphididae; genus Myzus; species Myzus persicae. The sequence goes on from NW_019103953.1 coordinate 134,617, forward strand.
CAAATAATTAATAATTAGATATATGAATAAAACAGTAACTTTTCCAATTTAAGACTATATTTTGTATACTTAAAAATGGTGACGAGTCCTTAATTTTTTTTTTATCTTAATTAAATAATAGTTGTTATTTTTTGTAATTCCAAAAGCTAATAAAATAAATGTTAAAGAAAATAGTTGTTTTTTGAATCTAGATTTTCAGGAAGAAAAAGTATTTAGACATTTAGTAGATATCAATTATCAGGTGATAATAAAAAAAGAGTTTGAGAACCAAAGACCTAACTATAATCAAAAATACCGGGTATAATAGTAAGTGTGGTGTACTGGTGTGCGGGCACGAGAAGGAATATTCTCGTAAATAATGTGCAAAAATGTCCTAAAAACTACATTTTTTAGCTTGTGAAACGTGGCTAGTGGCTACTCAATGATTTTGAATTTAATTAAAATATTAAATGAGTATGAAACGTTAAATTATTAAGGAATTTCAATAAAAGTGACGGTGTAACTATGTTAGAGACTCATTGAATACAGTACACATTGAAAAACATGTATTATTATAGACTATAGTGTGCGGATTGTTCGTATATACATAATTTTGTTGAAAGCAAATTTCTTAATTCTAATTTAAAAAAGGCACGTTTCACAGCACCCTGAATAAGATGAGACATTTTCATTTTACACATTTTCATATATTTTGTTGAATACCTGTACAATTCTTATATTAGAAGTTGGAAAGTTTGTTCCATCGGCTTCTATTAATATACGGCGTTATAAATAAATAAGAGATAACAATAGATAAAACATTTTAACGTAGCCTAATTGGGTAGACTGTAGTTTTCTTACAGTATTGACTATTGAACAAGCACCATTTTGTGCAATTATTGTTTTCGTTCGTTCATGCATTTAACTGTTTAGGGGAGGTTGGGTTCATTATATTTTTATTTTCTGTGTATTACACCGATAATAATCATGCGGAAAGTTCCGTTAACCAAAAGAGCAAGAGACTTTAAGAATTTCCCAATAAAACATTCAAGACTCAAGAGTGATGGCCTCGTGTTATTTGGTGTAGCTTATGAAAAATCTGTATATTATTTGCAACGTGTAATATACGTTTTATGTAACGCATTATATACAAATAAATAAGTATATAAAAACAAAGCACAAAGAAAATGGGGAAAGGAAAATTAAATTCACTCAGAATTTTGTCATCCTCGAACAGTAAGTCATTTTTTAATACTGATTTAAGCCGCACCATTAATTAAACCTGATTTTCCACTTTCTAAATTAAAAAAATCCAACTTTTAAAATGTTTTTGGAAAATTACACTGGACAAGCAATTCCCGATGAAAGCACTGTTCGAACAAATTACGTGGAAGTTACCTATTTATAATGAAACGATTTCATAATTCGAGATATCATTAAACGTGGTCCCATTTGGGTCTATTCCGATTTTTTTAAAAAAATATTTCATGTTTATTAATACATATTTTGACTTTTTTATTCCACAATAAACCATGCCCTAATTATGAAAGTGTAATTCTATTTATCTTATTCTTAATGTGAATGACCTAACATTTTCATTGATTTGCATTTGATCACCAAATTATGATATCGAAAATTTTATCCAAGGTTTAGATTTATCAAATATTAATAACAATTATGTTTAACAATATATTCAAGTACTTTTTGTGGAAACATTTATATTAACAAAATTAAAAAATTAAATATAAAGACGAAAAATGTTAGTTTTACCGTGCATTAATAATTTTACTAGAGAGTGAAATCTTTCTAAAATGTGCATTGACCATGTTTTTATCAAAAATGTTGAATCCAATAAAATTAATTCTCCTAGGTATACCTAATGAGATCTGATACAAATGATCATTTTCTAACAATATTTAAATCATCCAATTTATATATAGGGTGTTTCAAAGTTTATGTGGTAGCAGATTTCAGCATGATACATTTAAATTAGGAAAAAAATGACATATGTGAAAACCTCTTTGAATCATTTAATCTAAACTAATTTAATATTAATTATTATTTTTATTAACGAAGAAAGGGAAATTTTAGAGGTAACTTTTAAATTTAAAATTGAAACCTATATTTTTGAAATATGATTCATAGGTATAGGATTTATTTTTTGATACATTTTGAGGTATAGTTCATAGTTAAGGAAGCTATTTTTATTTGAATTTCATATTTTCTAATACTTCTGTTAGGTTACTTCTGTCATACTCCGATGCATTTTTGTATAACCTTAATAATCTGTACGATCTAACTATCAATTTATTATAGGTAGTAATAAAACTTTTGCTTAATATCTTAATTTAATTTTAATTACCCAAGTGTAATCACATTATTGTATTGATAATAAAAAAAAAACAACTCGTTAGATAATAATATACCTACCTCCCTATTATACTATTTATATTGTATATTGTGACCGGTTTTTATCTACTCAATAATTTTACATAATATTTATTATTTATAATATAAAAATAAACAGATTACAATTATTTAAAATTTATACAAATAGGTTTGGTACCTGCATTTTTTTTGACTTATGTAGAATATACCTACTGGCTACTAAATACATTTTTGTTTGAATTACCTTAATATTAGATATACCATTTCTAAACACTTCAAAATGACAAAATTGATTTCAAAAACTTGTATGATTGAACTGCGTGTTCAACATTTTTTAAATGATACATATAAAATCAAACCGATATTGAAAGAACATCACCTTTTCACAGTATAAAGATGTGATCAATTCAAAATTAAATTATATTAATTAGGACTCTGATGTTGTTTCACTAATTACAAGTTATTAAAGACTAAAGGTTATAACTAGACTTCGGGACTTAAGAACTGTAAAGACAGACAAATACACATAATAATATGAGCAAATATGTAAACATCAGAACAAGACAATTTATTGAATTTTTTGAAAAATGTATTTAATTATTATCTGTATTATCAATTTTTTTTTTGAATAATTGTACTTATTGCTCCAATGTCTTAAAACAAAAAAGAAAACGATAAGTCAATAGGAGGGATTGTCATCTGTGGTATGGAGCTCAAAGCCATCATCACATGGAAGTCACACAATATTTACACAACATTGTTAAAATAGTAAAATACATTAAATTTGTGTAAGCAATTTATTTATTTTTTGCTCTTTTAAGAATAATATGCAAAATAAAGTTTCATACTATTATAAATATTATAATATGAGTTTTTAATTTAATTATACCATCATAGGCGCAATTTCAATAAAAAAACTGAGGGTGCTTAAACTCTGCATTTTCTGCAATTTTCTTAAATTAAAATTAAATTATAACTATGAGGCATTAATGACTTTTTAGTTTTTCGAGCAAAAATGTTTTTTAACAATTTAACCTTGAATATTTAGTTTATTACATTTTTAAAAATTAATACAATAGTCAGTATAAGTATTACAATTTACAGGAACAAGAATTATGTATAAGTTTATACAAGATTTATACGTCTGTCTTTTTCTGCAAATGAGTCAATAACTTTATTAACATTAATTAATTTTTTTTTTTTGTAAAGAGACGTTTTGATGCATAAACACAACAATTATTTGAGGGTGCTAATTTTAAAATTGGGGGTGCTAATACCCCCTAAGCCCCCCCCCCCTATTTGCGCCTATGTATACCATCAAAGTTCCAGCCTTGGCATAATTAAGAAGTATTTCAAATATGCCAATTGCATCAGTAAAAAATTATTGCAATATATTCTGAGTGGTGAATAGTGTTGGGTTTTAGGCCAGGATTGAAAACTTTTATTTACATTTTTGTTCCTAATTTCGTAATGTACCTATTTACAAGTATTTTCTATCTCTGGATTTAGGTGGATTTTAGTTTTACAACTTATAATTAAATTTTAATAAATGTGAAAATTTTATTTGTTATGTGTACTATTATATTATACATTTATGTAAAAATTAATAATTAATATTTACTAATATGACTGCAAATTATTATTTATTGTTGTCATTTTGTAAATTGTATTATGTTAAAATGATTGAGCTATCAAGATGTGTGTTTACTATGTTATTTTTTTAAAATAGATTTTCCAGTTCATTGTTTTTTCTTATTTTCCACTCTCCCGTTTTACTGTCTTTTACTGGCCCAACATTTTCCCTGAGGATTTTCCTTTCAAAGACTAGTAGTTTTCTTTCTTTATTCTTGTTTAATGTCCAGGTCTCTGTCCCATAAGTGATAACTGGGCATTTTAAGGTTGTATGTAACTGTTTTTTCATTTCTAATGACAAGGATCCTAATATTTTTGAGAGTCTATAAAAGCACTTATTTCCTGATACAATTCTTGCCACAATTTCTTTGTCAGTTTCATTTTTTTCCTGTTAGTATTGAACCTAGGTACTTGACTTGATTGGCTCTATTGAACTCCTATCTAGGTACCTACTTCCATGTGTTAAATGTTGCAGCATTATCTCTTCTCCCCATGACCATGTACTCAGTTTTATCTTAATTTACTTGTAATATTTCTCTCTTAGCCATTTCTTCTAACCAGGTGAACAGTGATTTTAGATTATTATATGAATTGCTCATTAGTCATTAGTATCACATCGTTCATACACCAACAAAGTTACATCCGATTCCTGTAGTTTAAAACCTTCTTGTGGTTGTATGTTCATTTCTCTTACTACTTCTTTTCCTAGAATTAGGCTAAACAGAATTGGTGATATGGAGTCTCCCTGCTTTAACCCAGACTAAACCAGTATTGGGTCTGATATTGCAGCTCCTACCTTAATCTTAACAAAAGTTTCTGTGATACTTATTTCAATTAAACTTATTAGTTTTGTGGTAAATAAAATTCTTTCAGAGAGTTGATCAGACTTGTTCTGTGTATACTATACTATCATACACTTTCTTGAAGTCAATGAAAAGAACTCTTATATCTTTGTCAAACTCTCATGCTTTTTGAAATAACTGTCTGAGGATGAATATCTGATCTATCATTGACTTTCCAGGTGTAAATCCTCCCTGATAGTTCCCTAATATTTCTTCTACTTTACCTTTGTCTTGATAGAGTGTAGTTTGAGATAACCATGTATGTTACATTTAGAAGAGCTATTCCTCTATAGTTGTTACAATTCTGTTTGTTTCCCTTCTTGTGTATTGGGTATATCATAGCTGTTCTCCGTTCTACTGGTAATTCTTCATTTATCCAGGTTCGGCAGATCAGTTTAAATACTCTAAATGATATTTCATATCCTCCTTGTTTAAAGAGTTCTGCTTGGATTTCATCCTCTTCTGGTGACTTGTGATTTTTTAAATTGTTTATTTGACTTTTTACCTCATCTAAAGTAGGTTCTACGCTAAGGTTCTTCCTTTTTTTCAAAAAAGATAACATAGTAAATACAATTAGAAACCGAAGACTTCAGTGTTCTAGACACGCTATGCGAAGCCAGAACAACATAATAATAATAAGGATGATGTTACCATAACTGAGAATCTAGTTAGTAAAAGATCACTGGGGAAACCTAAGTGAATGTTGGAAGATGTGGAGCACTAAATGGAGGAACGAATTGGAAGGTACGAGCACTGGATAGGGAAAGCTGGACAGTTGGATGTGTGACACTACGGTCTTAATGGCTGACAAATCCCAAAGAAAAAGAAGAACTAAGATTTGTATGGTAAACTAAATTTAAAAGCAAATTTATTATTTTCAAAAGACTCTACTTTTTTTTTCAATAAAACAATCTGGTGTATTAGGTACATACCATAAGGTACATAATATAGTTAAGTTTAATAATAAATTATATATTTGTTAGGTATTCCCCTATATTTATAGAGTTATTACATTATTAAATGAGACTAACGTTTAAACAAATTAATTGAAAATGTATAGTAATGATAAAGTATTCTTATACTCAAATTGGTTAAAAATAATTGGTTTTGTGTAAATAACCTTTTAAAATATTACACCTAGTGTTCAAAAAGTTATATTAATATTGATACCTAGTAATTGTTTTAAACACTCGCAATACTTTTATTAGTCACATGTTATTCTCTCAATACATGATTATGACTGTCATGACTCATGACATACAGAATTTTGGTCCATGCCAGGCTTTCAACACAAGTTCAATTGTATTCTAAATTGTATTGGTATATGCTGTTTTGCTATATTTGTTACACTATTAAATGCGACCAATGTTTAAACAAATTAGTAGAAAATAGTGATGAGGCATTCATGAGCCCTCAAAATAGTTGCTTTTGTATGAATAACCTTGTATTACATAACTGCATTAAAGTTTTAAAGTCAAAAAGTTATTATTTCTTTAACTATATTAACACAAACCAACAAAAAACCATGCATGCAGATATTTATTAAGTAAATTGTTGAATTCTACAAAATTATTATTTATGTTAAATAAAAAAGAAAAAAACTCAAAGAATTAAAACTTAATATAGATGATACTTAAAGTGAATTTTTTAATATAATTTGCTATGTTCTCAAGGCACAGTACTTTCTATTCATTATTTTCATAAATGATCATTTAAAACAAATACTACAAAAAAATACTTACACAGAATTATTCTGATTTGCAAATGATACAGCTGTATTAGCAACTGAACATTGAATTTATAACTTATTTAATGAGTATAATAAAATTCTAGCTACTGTACATTCTTGGTTCTGTAAAAATAAATTAAAACTTAATCCATCTGAATCTAATTTTATTCATTTTTTAATAAATTTATCATATAGGTATTCAAATAAATTATAAATTGTGTCATGAAATATTTACTACCTATTGTAACTAGTATAACAACAATATAAAAAGCACTTAATGTAAAAAATCTGAAATTTATTCATAATTTCTGTTTTAATCAAGTTATGTAAACATAAACACTTTTCCATTTTTGATTATAAATATAAAACTAGATTTAAATAAAATATTAATTTACATACCCTAATTATTGCAAAAGTTTGTGTTCAAAAAAGTGTATTTTATATTGGTCTAAATTATGTATATATTTTAATATAAATATAAGTAATTTTAATAATTTAATTAACTTTATGAAACATATTGAACTTTTAGATTTAGCTTGTGCATACGTTTAATTATTTTACTATGTCACTTATATTTTATTTTTTCATAATTTCTTACTTTATTCTGTTAACTACGTATATTAATCTATAAAATGTTACATTATTTTATTCTTGTTAAAGATTATTTTAAATTGGAATAATCTTTTCTATTCTTATATTTAATTCTATGTTATATTTACATTTATTCTATACCATATTATTATATTGGTCTCTTATTTATATTTTTAAGAACTGTTCTTTTTAAGTTTTGATTACTGGGAATGTTGCAATATTGTGCACATAAATGCAATTTTGATGTTGCAATAAACTTATTATTTTAAGAATTAACGGATAAAATGGAAGGGGAATAACAAGGAAAACTTTTATTTAAGAAATGGTTCAATGGTTGAAATGGTTGGATGCAACAGGTACCCACATAAGAAGTATTCAAAACTCTTGCGTTAATGAGATAAGAATGGAAGTAAATTTTCATTACGGTACAAGGCAGAGCCTTAAGTTAAGAAGAAGAACACATTTGGTATATATGTCTATAATAGTTTAAGGTAGGCCATCTTAAAGTGTGTAGTGTATATACTCTATACAGATACAGAGTGACTTTGCTGCTTTTCAATATTGAACATAAGTACCTACACAGATAACCATAAAATATTTTTGTTTGTGTACATAACATTTGCCTCTCAAATATTGTACACTAATTTAAAGCCTTTATTATGGTTGTTATAAATAAATAAATAACATATTATTTCGATTTACATTATTTGTTTAATGAATTAGTACTGCATGCATATATTAGGTATTACAATATAATAGGTAGATGTAAAACACCTTACATACTTTTAATACACGACACAACATTTGGACATTTTCATACGAATATTGATAATTATTATTGAATATTGACTATCGAGAATGTATAGGTTATAAGTTCATAATTTGTACATTCGTTTGAGGCATTTCGTCACTTTGGCATTGGGCAGTATGGTCACCTAGTCCTCTCATCTCCAGCAACTGCATGAATCCTGGTTTCAATATTTTCCACGCTAATATTACAACATATGTTATTAAGTACAAGAGCATGAAAAAGAGGAGTATGAATTTGAGGTTGTCCATGTTTCGACTCTCCAGTTCCACAATTCCTCGGTGAAGACGACCCTTAGGAAACTATTGACTGTAGAGTGTGTAACTATGTGCCGATAGTAAAAATGCCGCAAGTCTACAATTAATGTACAAATATGAAGACACTAATCCACCGAATAGGTCTAGTTAGATTAGGGTAGTAGGCAGTATAATGGCACGCTGGCCCTTTGATGGCACTCTTATCAAAATACCCTTTAACCGCCACGGGCAGGTTGTTATGATGATATGACACCTATATAGGCAAGTGGCAACTGACAAGTCGTATCTTAAGCCCATTTGTCTACCTATTCGGTATATTCATGGATGGGTCTAGCCTTTAATAACGCAAGGGGTTATAGGTGTAAACCACAAAGTAAATAAAGGAGCTCAGCTACCCAAAAGCTAAAAAATTGTTCACCGCTCTTTAAGTATAGCGTAAGGTAGAGAGACTAGATAATAGGAGAATGGCCAACTGAGTAGTGGCAGCCATGTTTCGTCCAAACTATTCCCGCCTTTTTTGTGTTAGAAATTTAATTCTTATAAAATTATTATATTTTACAATTTAAATGCGTATTGCATATTGTGTACATAATAACATACACCATAGTTAAAAATGTTAGATGAAAAAAAACGTTTTTTAAAATTTTGAACTGATAATATTGTCTTATCTATCTTCTATCAGTGATACTAAAGTTATAATCTCTTTGATAAAAACGCAGTTTTATTTGGACATGTTGACTTCACATATTTCACTTCATTCCTGGTCTATTCTATTATATGTCTAAGAGTGTAACTATGTTTTTGCGGTAAACGTTTCCATGTTTTTCGGAGGTTCAGACTTCAGATCGTAGGTAAACAAGATCCCAACCAGCTGACTGAGTTTTGCTTCTATATTGTTCGATGGTGTTACACTTCTGGTTCAAGCGCGATTTTAACGCCATCTATGATCCATTCTAAGAAATATTAGTACATTAATTACAATTAATAATTATGCATTCGTATTTCGTGCCAGAAGTCAGAATGACCCATCTCACTAATCATCGTTGTTCTTTCAAAAATTAAAATAAATATATTCTCGTATCCATGATAGAAATTACTTTGGTTTATATAGTATATTATATTATAGTATATATTTATATATTTATCATATACCTACCAAACTGAGAGTAATTTTTAAAAAAAAGTAGTAGTATATAGTTCGTAAAATGTAGTACATTACATAATACCACAGAACAATATAGAATAGACACTCGATCAGCTGATCGGGTTACTGTATCCCTACGGTTGAAGTATTGGAAATTGTACCGTATCCGTAATCTGATAGAATGTTAGCAACGTGTATCCCTCTAAGTTACAGAATTATAAAAACGGAAACAACCAAACCACGCAATGACCAATGTTATTCTTATTATTTTTGTGTAATAATAATGATATGATTTATTTAAGTGATAACGCATGCCACGCACTCCTAGAGACCGCGTTCAAGGCCACAGTCACCAGATTTTGCCATTACACACAGTGTCTATGCCCTGATAATACATACTAATAGTTATAGTGCGGTCTACGAAAAGTGGGCTGCGATCGTTGCGCCCCTATCAGCAGTTTTTCGTAAATCCAGGGGATCTCCGTTTGGGAGTATTATTATTTTCATTATTTTATCATAGTAGAGAGATGGTTTTCAGGTGGTGTTTCATTGCATTTTAGTTTACATTTTGAAAATTTTGTTTTTGTTGACACGTAGATCCAATATAATAATTTAGTAAGCAGTTGTACATTACACGATTAAACATTAAATTCGGCGGGAAATCGTTTGGAGACCAATGCTGTAAAACGGCTAGTAGGCGCGTGATGATCGTGGCTACTTTTTGTAGATTGCACCATAATAGCTTATATGTGTGCTAATGTAATGAACTATTATAAATAGAAATATGCAAATAAATGCATGTGTAACAAAATCCTTAATATTATCAATAGATAGAGCCACATTTATCGATGTACTATAAGTGTTGCACCACAGAATAACTTCTGTTAAACTGTGGTTCCTTAAACTTGCACTCCTCCGGTCTATCGTTTCCAGTCCTGTTTATCTTAGTCCGTGGTCCGTGCCTTACTGCCTTATACTAGTTGTACTCAACTCATAGACGAATCGTGGTGGAAGTTTCCGAGGTGGAATGTGACTGCGCTGCACATACTGTTCCATACTTCTTCGCATGTTTGAATAACAAACCAGGTTGTGTTTAGATAGTGATAATGATTGTATCGTATTCTGGTCCTAGACTTTCTACTAGTTTTCTACAACAAAAACGGTTTTAACTGTGGTGTTCTTATTTTGATATAGCTCATTTAGATTTGGTATAGTAAAAACTTAAATATAAAGTATAAAATAATGTATAAAATTGTATAATATTATATGATTATGGTTAATAACAATATTTTTGGTCGCAAGAAATAACATCACTGCTGGCACACTAAGAATTGACCGCTACTCACCCACATCAAACCTAGAAGCTCCGTCTATGAGTATAAGGTCTATTGGCTAGAATGATAATTGGACGAAAAATGGAGCCCATGACCCGAATTATCGTTTATAGATGATTTGCTTTAGACGCATTCACGTATACAACAACTTTTTTTGAAAACAGTTGGGTGTACATTTTATTTTTTGATTGTTACTAAACCAGATGTAACATTTATCAAGTTTTCACAAAGGTATTTAGACATACTTAATATATACACGGATAGGAATTTCTTTCACGATATGTTGTGAGCGAAGAGTCTACTGGTTACCTTAATGGTTATATGCAGTTATAAATACTGATTATACGATAAAGACAAGATTTTTATCATTTCGATATTAGCCAATTTTTTTAATTAAGTAATTTTATTCAGTATGATTTTTTTTTACTATTATTATTGACTATTGTAATCACCTACTATTTTGTCAGTGTTTTTAACCTATTATTAAAAAATACAAACTAAAATACTAGATAAATGTTGGTGTTATGGTTACTTATCTTTATCACAGTTTGTTAGGGCACCACACCTTTTTTGCATGTATCCACTCTGGTAACTAGTATGATCTTCGATTAAACTTGAATACCTACCTACTATACTTATGTACCCTACGCATGCCTGCATTTTATTTTTGTTTTTCTAGCTTATTTTACCCTTTTAACGAAAATTGAACTAAAAACGGAAAGTAAAGTTCCATAATCCGTATTATATTATTGTAGTTTTTAATATGTATCAATTTAAATAAAATACATTTTTCTGCATTGATCATGGGGGTTCTAATCGGTCATTTTCTAAGGAGTAAGAATTAGGCAAATTATGTTGCAGGTACATCCGGGTGATGTCAATGTGTGCGAGTGTATATGAATATTAGTGTGTGTACGCTACACGCTGCAGCTTATCTCAACGCGTCTTCGCACTAGCTAGCAGGTACATGTCAGTGTATTGAAAAAAAAGTATTTAAAGCATTAAAATCGAACAATCCAAAGTCTCCTAATCTTGGCAATGTACAAATATGGCCATATGGGGCTTAGTAAGTCTCCACAAGAAAAATTGCAGGCAAATAGGCACATACATGTAAGTTCCCTCGCGAAAAAAATTACACCCTTAGGGACGCGAATTCGATTCTAGACAGTAACACAAATATACCAATATTATGTATTTTCTTACCCTGCAATAAAATTAAATGCATTACTTTCTATCTTATTTTTTTGACCTATGATAATATGAAATAGTATGGACAGTAGTTTTGTTGCAAATATATAGTAGCACGATCTTAAATAATAACCTTCTTATATACCCTGGATATGATCTATAATTTTTATTAACGGACAAATATTTAGAGTGTAACAGGAAGACCTGACAAATTAAACATCTTTTGTTTCAATCAATAATAATTTTTTAAATATATATATATATAATTTATTGACTTGCTCTATATATAATATAACATATTTTGATTTGATTTTTTAATACACAAAACAAAATTAATCCTAAATTCCAAATCGCCAATTTGTAAATCGGAGTATAGAGTGCAGCTGTGCACATAGTCAAAGCTTTTATTGGGTTTGTCAATTAAAGATTATCAACCATCACACAATTATAGTACAAGACTAAAAAAATTGTTGAAACCTAATTTTTTGTTCAATATAATCTCACAATCAGTTTGGAATCCAAGCCTAAATTTTAAAGGTGTCTTTTTATTTCATAAATATGATACACATTTGTTGTTTTTTTAACTTCAAAGAGTTGGTAATGTTGGTAGATTGTAGCACTCGTAAGTCGGAGGTATACGAATTATGTAACTATTATTCTGTCTTAGATGTAGGTTTTTTTAACAACATTGTTTTACGTCTTGGAAAATTTATTTATTTATTTTTTAATTTTATTTTTTAATTAATTCTACGTATTTAAAATTTAAATAGTTAAGAATTTAGATTATCCGCATTCAATTTCATTGTTTATACTCCTTATAAACCTTGGATAAGCTTACAATTGTTTTTATTTTAATTTTATTCGAGTTTGTTTACTTAGTTTTAATAAACAATGTTTTATTATTATTATTTTTATTTGTAAACTATGTAAAAACCATTAGTTTCGACAGTGGCAGTTTTTTTCAATTTAAATAATTATAGGACTCTGAACTTATAGGAGCTAGTAAAGCAAAATATGTACAAACAAATTGTAAAATATGTACTAAAAAATTGTAAAATATGCATAAAAAAAATGTAAAATATGCAAAAAATAATTTAAAATTCATTATTCAAAAACAAATATAATGTCGTTATAGGTTATATATACCATGGAAAAATAAAATATGGTGCGTAACTGGATGTTATTTTGACATTTTATTGAACTGAAAAAAGTTTTAAAAAAAGTTTGAGATTAAATGTGAATCGTACCGTTGTTGTTAAATTAGTAGTAGATTGAGAATAACAATGAATATTAATAGTACTTTAATAATATTGAATTTCATATTTTAAAATTAAAAAAATTAAATTTTTTTAGAAAATATTAAATAGCATGGTATGCTCATAAAAATCAAGAAATATGCACTTTTTTCTTAAAAATTAACAAAATATACATTTTTAAAATTGTATAGCTCGGTCTGCTATAAATCGAGAGTATTGCAAATAATATGCAACTCCTATAAAATCCGAGCCCTAATATGTAACATAAACATATACATAATAAACTATTAAATTATGAAAACAGTTCATTTTTTAGTTTTTGAATCCAGTCTGATAGAATAGTTTGAATGTGGACTGTGGACAAAACTACAAAAGTGTTTCTAATTATTCATTATTATGATTATTATTTATTATACATAGGTATTAAATAACATAATATAAACTATAATATATTTTATTAGTGTCCATATTTTATATAGGTTCACCCGATAAGTAATACAATTTGGGGTTTTATACAATTTTTTATCCAAATAAGTCAATATCTAATTTAATAGTATTAAAATTAAACCATAGTTAGAATAACTATAAGAATTTTACGTTAAGAAGTAGGTACATTACTTTTTTACATGGGTCTTAAACATATTATACTTGATTCGTGAGTATGAATATCATTGTAATTACTAATTTGTATAAGTGTAGTACTCAATTACTGCATTAGTCATTAGGCATATATTACCTACTCATTTACTTATTCATTACACTATTAGCTAAGCGTATAATATGTGCCAACAGGACTGACCTGTACGTAAATTGTGGAACAAGACTTACTTAATCAAGTGTACCACATCGAAGTCGGAAGTTACCTAATCGAAGATTTCGAAGTATTTAAATAGGTATCTAATCAGGTAAATACCGGTGCAGAGAGATTATTAGCTTTATAATCTAATTGATTACAACATTAATACCTATATATACAAATCTATATTCCATACCTATTATTATTAAGTAGGCGTACTAATGATTAACAAAAAATAAATTATCCATATATTTCAATATTTTGACCGAACTTAATAATATTAAAATACCAAATATAATATAAAATAATATAAATACATTATGTGTGTACAATATACATACTTCATAATATAATGGTTTTACAATAAAATTAATTCTCCAAAGTGAATACGAATTTTCGTTGAATAGTAGAAATGTATGTTAAATTTATCTGTAGGTACCTACAGATATAGAATATAGAAATTATATTAACCGTTGTAAATATTATAATAATTATATGTCATGTGATCAAATGAGCAAACAATTAATATAACATATATTAGCACATTACTTACCATATAATATCATACTAGGTGTACAGGAAGACTGAATCCCCTTAATGCAATAACATTTGCTTGAATCAATTATTAAAATATTTTTTATGTACAATTTATAGACGATGTGGTCTTGACCATTAAATAAAAAAACGTTGTTATTGATTCGAGTCTGCTACAAAACTATAATAATATAATACATAATGTTATATAAAGTAATAGGTGATTCAGCAAGCATGCTCACCACTATTGTAATCATTCATTTATTCAAATACTGATTTTTAAAATTTTTAAATATGGCATTAAAGACCATGTATGTTATATATTATATTACATATATTTTTATATTTTTATAAAACTATTTTTCGGAACTATTATCCTTTGTAGTTAGTGTATATACATTTTAATAATTCAGATACTTCAACGTTATAGTCGTTTGAATCTTGATTTAGGTGTGTAAAAATTTTCAAACAAAATTATCTATAGCTTGATAATTCATGGTAAAAATGGCTGGTTCTCACACGAAAAAAAAGTTATATAAATATCTAAATATTTGAAAATATATGGTTTTTAAAATTCTCAAAAGTCTGAATTGGAATAAATTTATTATTATTAAAGGAAATAATTGATGATGAGTATGCTTGGTGAATCATTCTGTTTATATTATATACGTTATATACTTATAGCCTATAGGTATACTGCAGTTACATACATATTTTACCGTACCTATGCACTATTAGTAGGCAGTCACATTCGCACTGTATACATGATAAATATTACATATTATACTAGGTATCTAGGTAAATCAATCACTGTGTCGAAACCTCGTGACGCTCAGAACGCATTTTGTAAACGTTGTTATGTAGGTATATAATATTGTTGCTGGCAACCTGAATTGTTCTCGTGTTTGGTGTTTGCTGCAGCGTCGCACACTCGTTTGTTGTTATTATTTATTATTAACCTATTCAAATTTCAAACAATATAATCCTACCTATATTACATGTGTATTGTATATGCTCGATATCTACTACGATGGATGAAATGGCGCGTATATTATTGGCGAGTGGCGACGACTGGCTAGGCTGATTGTTTTCAAAAAGCCTAAAACGGCTATTTTGTATGCGTTACTAGTAATTAGAAATGTATTGTACTCCAATGACCGGGCCCAAGGTAGTACATGATGTATTGTGTAAATTATTATAATATTGTACATTATACACATAAATAGAGTCCAATTACTCTTGCTGTATACATTGTGCGCAGTGGCGTATTTTGTATTGGTTGGATGGATGGGGGGGGGGGGGGGGTCAGATCTGTGGAAAAATAACTAATCCATTATATTTATGAATCAATAATATTTGTTTATTAATTTTATACAATTACTTAAGGATAAAGCTGTATCCTGATGGCTAAAACAGAATATAGAATATACATTTTGCTCTAAAATTACCCCCAAAAAATTGTGCAGTAATATTTTTTTGTTTAGATATTTATACAAAATTAAACACCTTATAGTATCTTACAACGTTGAAAAAAAAATGAAAAAAATACAATTTGAAGTTGGTCATGTAGCAGTGTTGTAAAATTCAAAAGATAAAGAACCAGAATTGTATCAATAAAAGCAATGCCTCACAATATTGAAATAAATCTGAAGCAGGTGATGTAAAAAATATGAACTAGATAACACTTATACATTTTATAAAAAGCTATTGTAATTCGTTCAGTTAAAAATGTAATTATATGATTATTTAAAATTTTTATGTAAAACTATTATTAATGACTATTATATCATTAATACCTGATACCTGTATATATTTTAACAACCCAACAACTACCCACTTGTTTAAATTTTTGTTTTATGTATGAAAATATATTAAAAAATTGGAACTTTGAATAAATAAATAATTTATCAAAGAATAAAATGGGAGGGGGGGGGGAGTTGAACAATGAACATGTTTAGTGAATCACTAATGATTTTTTTTCAACGATTTAATTACTTTAGTTTTAATTTTAAATTATATATTTTTACGTCGTTAGAAAATCTAGAAAGTATTTTAAACCGATTACGTTTTTTTGTTTTAGTTGTCTACCTGTCCAAGAGACGAGAAAAATAAAATATTATAATGTAACGCTGTACATTTCATAAAATATAATCCATAGGTACCTCATCAGAAAGTCGCTGACGATGTGGCTGGACGTATCCCCTGTGGCGTGGGGGGGCAATAAGTAATATTCCGGTCGCGTGAATACCGGCGTGACCCGTATACAAGAGGTCAAACTATAACGTTGGGCCAAGGAGCTTATGCTATGTCCTATACGTGCAGTATAATATAAAATATGTATATGAAATATGGACTAGCTCGGGATATCAGTTATAATATTATACGAGTTTAGTATTTTTAGTGGAACACCGGAACACATAAAGGAAAAAAAAATGAATTGGTTATTCATTTTTTTTGAACCTAAATCCGCGAGGTCCGGTTCGCCCCCACTTATCTAAATGCATCTCGTGTTCATACGGTACGGCCGTATTATACTATATACTGTAGTTATTTATAGACACAATATACTGTCATCTAGTGTTTACCTATAATATATTACACGTAAAACAGTTTTAAAATAATACAAAAATTATTACCATAAAATGATGTTATATATTTATTATAATATTCGGGTCGAACGTGTTTCCCCGAGGCTCTCGGATACATGGGTATATAATGATACAATATTTTAGTCGCGAACGCTGCGGGTTGAGTACCGACTTGGTTATTTGGAATAACATTTATAACTTTATTATTGTAATTTGTATAATATATGGTGCGTACCTCTATAACCTAACCGTTCCGGTTACCCCCTAAAACGGTCAAAACTATGACTTCTCTCTCGAGGGTTGGTCGCGCGAGGATGACGAGCCTCGGATCACTACACGTGTTGCGTCAAATGCCAATACGCCGGATTTACCCACCGCCAATAGGAAATTGGAATTTGATGGTTTATTTTTAGGTTTCTAGCACTTTGTACATTGTACATTGTACTTTGTACGTTGGTAATGTAGCTAGAGTAGCTACTTATACAGTTTTTTTGTGAACATTTTTTCCTGTTTGTTTTCTCGCGGGTCGTATGAATAAGAAATTATTTGAAAGCGACATTTCATAGGTACACGTCGTACTTAATTTTGAAGTAGGCGAGTGCTTTAATGTTTAATTTAACCTTATTTCTAACCTTACTGTCATGCGATGGTGTAAAAAACCAACAAAAAACTTTCAAAGTTGTAATTTTTCAAATTTGTATAAATGTATAGGTCTATATACCTAGGTACCTACATTTTAGTCACCGAACTACTGCACATGTGATATTATAGCACAACGTTTAAATAATACGAGCTTATAAAAATGCTATAAAATGTATCGCGCAATAAAAGTGATGCAATTTTCACGCAGTGAATAATATATTATTTAAATTTATATTTATACGTCATTGCTGCGGGTGAACGAGTCCACAGATTTAACACACCCCGGAATCGTGCGATATATTACGCTTATAATATGTGTAATAGTGTAATACGATGGTATAATATTATAGACTCCGCAAAACGGTTCGCCGCTGCAAACTATGTATTATTATCATCTTTTATCTTTCTTTTCGCCAGACGGAAACGTCTGGTTGTTGCTCCCAAGCGCGCGTGTACGACATCTTCGGTCGTGATCTACAAGACGCCTCTAACCTGACCTAACCGCGACGGGTGGTGCGCATAACATTATACATATTATCGGTAGGTTGCAATAATCAAATATATAGTACGATTATAATATATTTTACGTTACGACCGGACCCGGTGCGGTACCTATACATATATATACACCCTCCGGACCCGCGACCGCTGCAGGATACGATCGTACTTTTGCATATTATCAATGTATATCTATTATTATTATCGTCTATATACGCGTATAATATGTTATACATATGCGGTTGACGGAGGTCAGTGACTGAGAGTTAAGCGGTCAAGAGTCGGGAAACCACCATCGTGGAATAATATTGTATAAAAAAAACGCGCGACGTCCCGCGTCCGGGGGGCGGCGCGCGACGCTCGCGCGAGGCGAGAACCACAGCCGACGCGGCCGTCTTCGTCCTGTTGCTTTCGCGACGTTCCCGGGACAACTCGCTGCAGCGTCCCGACAACCATCGCTGTGCGTTTCACTCAATTATTGTTATTTTTAATATTGTTAAGAAACAGATACAATTAACAATAATATGATAGCAACGACAAGTTTGGCGGTCGCCGCTGCCACCTTCCTGTACTGTACGGTCGTCGCCGGGATCACGACGACGGGTTTGACGATCGATGTGAGTATACACGACCACACGTCTGTTAGAATGATTTATAATTAATATTATGAATAATATATCTATACGAACAACGTTGAGTATACTTCATAAATCTTTAAAAAAAGTGACGTCGATAATAATAATTATTATTAGTGCATAAACGATTAACGGACGAATAACACGCTGTAGATTGTAACGTTGCTACCCAACACTGTGCAGCATTAGTGGTTGAGGACAGACGATTTTTTTACCGGGCTTTCTAACTTTTTTTTGCTAACCAAACAGATGTAGTTCATTACTCATTACTCTTCAGTCATTTAACATTGACTATTTTATAATATTTAAATATAGTCGTACTCTTACAATACTATTGTATACACTATAGTCGAATGTTAAGATATATAAGATGGAATTTCATGTTGTACTATGTTTGAAAGTGTAATTTAAAATTTTCACATTTCACTAGTGAATATTAAAGATTTTAACTTTAGCTTAATCTATATATTATTATACACGATTATGACCGGGTAATAAATTGAGAACTTCTATAAAGTATATAATATAAATAATATAAATATATGTTTATTATAATTGTATATATAGCAATAATATATATTATTAACTATATTATATTAAATTGTGTGGTTAACTTGTGCTCAGATGTCAAATAAAAATTCAAACAAACCTAATATTATATAAATGTATGCTTAAAATTGTTATTTTTCATACGATTTGCATTCATCTACGCTCGTAAAGTTTTCACGATAAAATAATTTATGACTTGCTGGTAAATGTAAAACGTTCTCAACTAAAACAAATTTATGGAATTGTTCAACATTTATCTAAATAAAAATATACCACCCATATGGTTGGTGATCTAACCCATTTCCATGTGTATAATCATCAAGTGACCTAATTAAATTATATATTTTTTTAAAACAACTTTTATAAATAAATAGATTTTTAAACATTTACCCCAAATTCCCACCCACACTTAAAGAGGTGCTAATAAAACTAGGCATGTGGTTTTATTAGTGTTGTTTTAGGTATATGTTTCGGTTTATTATTATTATTTTTTTTTGCATAATATTATTATTTATTAATTATTAATGACACAAATTCAGGAACATGAAATGTTGAAAATTCTGATTATTTAGTGTTAGTATTTTTTTTTAGTCATAGAATGACTAAAATCATTTTTATTAGGTTATCATAAGTTATAACTTTATAAGTATAATATTATTGTTACATGTCATTTTATAAATTAAATATCAAACAACTGGAATAGTCTAGTAAAGAGTTTTATATACTTAGACCAGGTATATTCATGATTTTTAATTTGAATTGGTTAAATTAAGCAATACGTTTGTAATCTGTAGCTATTTATAACGTGTTCAAGTACTTACTTGTCATATAATGAACAGCAGTAACATTAAGTAATATAATCTTTCAACAAATTAGAATTATTATGTGTAATAATATTATAAGACAGTTGCTAAACTACGAAGAAAAATCTATCTAACAAGGTATATTTATTGTTGTTACATACACTACGTTTTGTTATATAACTTATTTATATAGTATATTATATTAAAATATATATTATTACATTATATATATATTAATTTATAATCATACGATAAGGGCATATTTTGAAGGTCTGATGTATTGAAAATAGTTTCGAGAGTAAACGTCCTATAGTTAAAATCAATATAGAAACTTGAATTGAATTAAAAAGAAAAACCGCATTTCATGGCCGAATAAAAGAGGGATTGTTATTTAACATTAAAAAAAAACCTAGGTATATGTATTGTTCCGAATCGAGCCATAAAATGATCAGTCTTATTTTGCAAGAAAGTTTTAAGAAAAAATGTACACATGTACGATGTGAAAATCAATTGATTTCGGAACAAAAAAATATAATTGTGAAACTCCCAATCTATTGTTAGTAGGTACATTGTATATGTAAAAATTATCAAGAACAATATAATATTTTGAATTCTTAAATATTCACTGAGACGTAACGACTTATTTTATATTGAGATCATCTTACGTATATAATTATTTACTTTAGTGCTAATATTATAAATATAAAACATTTAAATATAGAACTGTTGGACGAACAGAAGTGATTTTTTTTTATTAAATTTCATTATTTAAATTATTATAGCTCAACTATGAAACAAATATTTACATTTAAAGAAAAAAATCAAGAAAAAAAAAAATAAATTAATAAATTAATAAACAACCAAGATAAAAAGCCTATTACAAATAAAGTAGCTATAAAAAAAGTAATGTTTAATATCAATGTATATTATATTTTATAATAAATAATAATGTATATTTATGTTTAATAGTAAGTTATATTTTATACACACTCAATATTTTGTAAATTGTATTATTGATTGATTTTTTTCTTTTAATTAGTTATTATTTATTAAGTAACAATTAACTATTGTGTTGTTGTCTATAAAGCATTTGTATTCAATTCTTCGTTGATTTTCTATTAAAATACTAAGATTTTGAACTCTACTGTTTATCTTTATAATCAAGCTCACCGATGTATTTTTACATTAAGAAATAATTATAATCACTATTTTACCAAAAATAAATTTTTAGTAATTTTTTTATTTAAAAATACCTAGTATATTTTAACATTGTAACATATACCATGATCTAAATTCTAAAAGAATAGGATTTTATAAATTATTAAGCTCATATAAATTGTATTGTCGTACATAAAATGGTGTATACTGTATATATTATGTAAAAATGAACATAAAAAAATTACAATAACCTTAGCAGAAGATTTAAACGATTCTAAATAATAAAATCAATTTTACGAGTAAAATATCAATTTGTAAGTAGGTTATTAAATTTATTATTATAATATTTACTGTACTAATTTTCGGGTTTCTACTTGTAAAATGTAAGTAACAATGTTTAATGTTTTTCTTATTGAGTCTTATCTATGATGGAAAAAGCATGTTTGTAAAACTTTTTTTTTAAATGTATTTTTCTAGACAAGCAAGCCAACTTTTACCGTCGATTACGAACGAAATGAGTTCCTAAAAGACGGTCAAGTTTTTCGATATGTCTCCGGTTCGTTACACTACTTTAGAGTTCCAAAACCTTATTGGAAGGACAGAATTCACAAAATGAAAGCAGCTGGTTTAAACGCTGTATCAACGTAAGTAAATATTATATTATATTACTTAGGTATACAAAATTAAACAAAAAGCACAAATAGTAAATACAGTTAGGTATGTGTTTTAAAATAAATTAAAAAAATAATATAAAATAAGTTCTAACTTACTATAAGTTAACTGCTATATAAAATGCAACATGCTTAAAAATTTTATACATATACAATTTTAGATTAGATTTAAGACTACACATGAAATTTTCAACAAATGTTTATAGGTACAAGCATTTTCTATACACCATATCATTTTAAAGATAGCGTGACATTTTTTGTACTGTTTATGGACATTTTCAATTATTTTTTAGATTCTGAGTGGAAAGATGAATGTATTTTTCTATTAATGTCGTTAACATTTTTTCGATGGGTCGAAATGCTTGAAAATTTAAAACAAGAATTCTCATAAATAGTTAGTTCTTAATACTTATCATCCGAAAAATCTAAAAATATATATAAATACGGGTTTTTCATAAACATTTTGTGTTCAAATTTGAAGGAAATTAGTTATTTAAACTACGAATAACAATTTCAATTATTTCGTTGTGATTTAAAAAATGTTTTCGTAAGTACTTGAAACTTTTAAAGTAAATTATTTTATTTTATACATTTAATGACATTAAAGTGATGAGATCATGAAAATAATTAAAAATATAAAATTTGAAGCAAACTAGATAATTAGAAATCCTTAAATGTATATTATCAAATGCAATAATTATTACTTTATTGGGTAATAATAATTATTAAGTCAATTTATAAATAATAACAACATAATATGGTATTGTAGTTATGTGGAATGGAGTTTACATGAACCATATCCAGGCGTATACAACTTTGATGATATGGCCGATTTAGAGTATTTCTTGCAGTTAGTTAAAGATGAGGGCATGTATGTGTTGCTCAGACCCGGACCATATATTTGCGCTGAACGAGATTTTGTGAGTAATAACATACAAAAATGAATTATAAACTAAATTAAAATTATTGTTTAACCTGTTTTAGGGTGGATTTCCATTTTGGTTATTGAACGTGGTGCCTAAAAAACGTCTGAGAACTAATGACCCAAGTACGCATTATATTGGTTTCTATTGTTACGATTAACCCTTTATTTATTATTTGAATATACTGGTTTCCAAAAATAAATCAATGACTTGAAAATATCAACTGTAAGAAACAGCAGTAATACAATTTTTTATATTCAAACTTAGGTTATAAACATTACGTTACCAAATGGTTTAATGTGCTTATGCCCAAAATTGATCGCTTTTTGTATGGAAATGGTGGAAACATAATAATGGTTCAGGTATAGTCAATTATTAATACTTACTACTGTACTCCAAATATTTTGAAAATTAATTTCCCTTTTCTGTGTGTAGGTGGAGAATGAATACGGTAGCTATAATGCCTGTGACCAAGAGTATATGTTGTGGTTACGAGATTTGTATAAAAGTTACGTTGGATATAAAGCTTTACTGTACACAACTGATGGATGTGGATATTCTTATTTTACATGTGGTGCTATACCTGACGTATACGCAACTGTGGATTTCGGTGCCTCGACTAAAGATGGTAAGTATACAATCTACCAGCTAGTACACTATAATACACACACCTGTGGAAGTTAATATCAAATTTATCGTAATTTTGCTTTCATCCTGGTTTTCAGTTTCCCAATGTTTTAAATATATGAGAACCACACAAAAGAGAGGGCCTCTAGTAAATTCCGAGTATTATGCTGGTTGGTTGTCGCATTGGCGTGAACCATCACCAGTCGTCAGAAGTTACGAAGTTGTGGAAACTATGAGAGACATGCTAGCTTTGAATGCATCGATCAATTTCTATATGTTCCACGGAGGTACAAATTTTGGGTTTACTTCTGGTGCCAACAAATACGAAAGTTTAAAAAAACCAGATTATTTACCTCAATTAACCTCGTATGATTACAATTCTCCGCTAGATGAAGCAGGCGATCCAACTGAAAAGTACTTTAAAATTAAGAAACTGCTCGAAGAAACTGTAAGTGTTGATGATAAAGATATACTTATTATTTATAATATATTCACTTTAATAATAGAAATAATCTTTTTAAAGAATTTTTCAGTATCAAATGAAATATCACCCGTTCCAGCACCTAAAGGTGATTATGGAACATTCACAATGCAGCCGTTGGTTAGTCTTTTTGAAAAGTCCACGCAACGGATTAAGCCGGTTGAAAGCGATGTTCCTCTTGGGTTCGAAATCATGGGTATAAACTCGGGATTTGTAATGTACGAAACTATTTTGACGGACGATCAAAAAGATGTCACAGGTCCTGTAAACCTTACTATTAGCACAATCAGAGATCAAGCAACAATCTTCTTGGACCAGGTATACGATATAATGCTTTATACATTTGTTAATATACAAGTATATAGCAACATTTTTCTGGGTCTCGGCTATCGAAAACGATAGTATCTATGTGATGAATGACGATATATTCTTATGAAAAATATTTGATATCCTTATGTTGATATTTTCCTTAATTACTTTTTTAAACAGTAGATACGTTGTTGATGCGTCGGTAAAATTGTACTACCATGTGATACTGTGATGGTTATGTGTAATTGACGTAGATTATAATATAGGATTTCGATACTAAGACAAAGAGTAGGTACAAATACTCTCCTGATTTTTAAATTAAAAAAAAAC
Source organism: Myzus persicae (assembly GCF_001856785.1). NCBI lineage: Eukaryota > Metazoa > Arthropoda > Insecta > Hemiptera > Aphididae > Myzus > Myzus persicae. The sequence goes on from NW_019103953.1 coordinate 159,309, forward strand.
ATTTTTTTACTAATTTTTTTATTAGATATTATTTTTTTCCATACTCGCATATTATATGCGTCCATATCAGTGAAAGGGTTAAAAAATATATATTTATACCAACTAAAACAAAGATATTTTTTAAGTAAAATATATCGATATCGTTGCCATTACTATATTTTAGAATAAAACACGTTGGTACTAAACATTTTTTTTTTTAGGTAAAAGTGACTGTTGTACCTCGTAAATATGAAAATACACCTATTAGCTTAAATATTAGTAGTACAGTTCAAAAGCTAAGTATTCTAATTGAAAATCAAGGAAGAATAAACTACGGAAGCTTTATGGAAGACAGAAAGGTTAGTACAGGTTAGGTTGTACCTATAGTTCATTGGTTTGTCATAATGCCATTACTACAACTCATTACTATTCAAATTATACTTTGCACAGGGTATATTTGACCTGGTATTATTGGGTAACCATGTACTAGGACCGTGGAAAATGATTGCTTACCCTTTAAATGAAACGTCTTGGTTTTCGACGGTTGAACCACAAAAAGACGCTGTACTACCAGCATTTTATAGAACACAATTTACATTACCTGATTCTACAACAAAACCTTTGGATACTTATTTGGACGTTACTGGCTGGAAAAAGGTTGGTTTCTATAAAAAAAACTATTAATACCTGACCAAAATAAACAAGATATAATATTTATTGCATAATTTATTATATTTTTTTGTTGTTAAAAGGGCGTTGCTTTTGTGAACGGAATAAATATAGGACGATATTGGCCATCGGCTGGACCACAAGTAACTCTTTATGTTCCAGCCACATTTCTAATTCCACAACCGGGATTAAACACAATCGTCATGTTGGAACTTGAAGGAGTTCCTGAGAACTTGTCAGTATCGTTAACTGATAAACCTATTCTTTTTGGTCCTATAAATATCTTGCCAATCAATTTTTAATAATGCTGGTCTTGATATATTTTGTTAATTAAACTGTGGTTAGTGTAGTTAAAATTAGTACCTAGTTTAATTTATTTTTATATCATTTTTGGTAGTAATCAGCATGTTATCTACTATATAGTTATTATGGGAATAAATATATATGCAGTTACTACTTGTTCTCCATGTAAGATATCTAATGGTTAGTTATTTTTTTATTTTAACTTTATCAATAATTAAAAAAATTGCTAACAAAATAGTTTTGATTCTCCAATGTGACAGTGAGTTTGACAGGTTTGTAGAAGGTAAACCTATATATATATATATTTATATAAGTATATTTAAGTATTCTAAGTATTATATTAAAGTAATATACCTACAGTTTTTATTATTTATTATTATGGTTGTTCACACTTATAAATTTGAAATTATTATTATTAAAAAAAATGAACTTTTGTAAATAATAGTGTATTAATTGTGATATTAAAATACATGGACATCGAATTATTTTAAAAATTATTTTAAAGCCTATTCTTTATTTATTTCATAATGTCCCACAAAGATTTACTTCTGATACTTCCGATTTCTACGTAAATGTGGGTTTTAGTATACTTTAGTAATATATAGAATTATACATTTAATTATAGATTTTAAATGTGACTAAAAACTTAAAATTTATAAAATAAGTTTTTACTTAAACACTTCTCATTCTTCCCACAAACACATTCAATCAATTGGATTGGAGTTATTTATTTTCTGTACACACTCTGTTATCTATTTTTAATTGGTAAATACCAACTACCAAGTATCAAAATAATTCATTGTAATAATCAAGACTTTAAAAATGCCAAATGTATAGAGAATATTTATATTAACATTATTTTGATAACGATAAATATCTACATTTTATAAATATCTACATTTTATAAATTATAAAAGTATATTAGTACTGACAAATGTATTGATTTTACAATGATGTCATTATTTTTTTTTTGTGTCATCGCTTATTGGGACAGTACAAATATTTTGATTTTATAATTTTTCACCTTTGCGCCAGTCAATTGTACAATTATATATTATTATAAGTCTTACCCTAAATCAACATAATGACTTGATGTTTTTATTTTATCTGATATATTATCATATTTAATCCATCTGTGAGCTGTCTCCCATTAATTGTGTATTTAATTTATAATATTATATTATTATAGATATCTGAGACCTTTATACAATTTTTAGATTTTTTGGTTGTACAATGAAATGCTTATGAGAAACCTTGTTTTATATTTTAAGCCTTTAGCTATAAAAATTGAACATTTTATAAATTTTTAACTACAAAATAATTTACGAATTTTCGTGATTTTGATGGACTTGTCAACATTTGAATTTTAAACGCTCATAAGAAAATATTGTAACTGTATTTTCGATGTTTTTTAAATAATTTATAAGCAATTTATGAGTTATGAGGAACCTTGAATTCATTTACCTATACCTTGAATTCTTTCAAATTTTCTAAGTGTTTGATCAACGGAACAATTAAAGAAATAAAAACCAACAATTTTAAATATCTATAAATAGCTATAATAAGAGTGAAAATATTTTGAAATTTTTATCATGTACAGAAAATGGTAATGTAAATATTTGATGAAAATGCCAACTTTTATTTTTTTTGTATTCGTCATCACTCATCAGTATTTAAAGCAGTGAAAATCTTTAGATTTTCAGCTTCAAAACCTTTTCTGGTAAGAAAATTAATGTAGTTGGTACTTTGGATTTGAGGTATGGAGTCTACTGTAAGTCAGTATTGATTCAAAAGTTGACAATAATATTATATGATATGAGTAGATATATACTAATATATACTATTTTAATAATGAATATTATTAAATAATAGAATGCTTTAAGCAAAAATTAAATCAGTAAAATAAATTACTATGCCTCGTATAAATAGAAATATATTAGTAAATATATCTGGTGATATAAGATATCATATAGGCTGGCAGACAGTCTTTGCACAGAATTGTTTTTCGTATGCAATAGCCGAATTCAAATTTGACACGTCCATCACGATGACATATTGACTATATTGAATGTTGGTTTGTCAACTTTAAACAGCACATAGGGTTCCTGAGGTTTTTTCCATATTCTTTATAAATGATTTAAATCAAGTCTCTTGATCGCACTAAACCTATTATCACAGTTACATAAGTCTGTCAACATTATGCATTTATTATAATATTAGTTTGTGTATTCGTTTGACTAGCGTACCTCGACACTGAATGAAGTATGCTGCTCAATGAATCAAAAAAACCTGTCTTTATTGCAGAAGGTGGGACTGCCAACAATCGAAGTGAGACTGGTCGTTAGTAGAGAAACCGGTTCCAGCTTTTTAGCTATTCTGACTTCTGAGTATATGAAGTAACTTGTAGTACGCGTGGCACTATTATATTGTAATCAATGTTCAAATTTTAAATCCAAATCCTGATTCACCAACACAATACTCCACTCATGTCCAGTATACAAAACTACAATATTAAGTTAAGGTATGCAATTTAAATGTAGAAAAAACTTTGTTTTAAGTTTAATAGTTTTACAAACATATCTTCCTCGTGTTTATTTTTATAATAGTATTCAGTTTGTTCCGTTTAACAGTGGCTTAACGGTTCGAATATTATCTATTCTTGCCAACATACGCAAGGACGAATTAATAATGATTATAATGAATTATGTAATATCAATGTTACGTTTATTGGATAAAAACAAGACTGAATAAAATAGAATTCCATTTTATTGAAAATACGAAACAACGTTTTAACTGATGAATATGCATTGATATATTCCAACGGACAAGTGAAGTCATATTTTAAACACATTTATAGGCAGTCTCGTCTAAACCGTACTATGCAATAGATGCCATAGGTTCTCTATAAGTCGACAAATGCGAATGTTATTTAAATTCTTACACATTACTATGTAACTTTATTTTATAATTTGAATTTGTATTTATCTTTTCTGGGTGAAAAATAAATTTCTTCGTTTTTATTTCATCAAAAACATCTGAATAAATAAATTAATAATTTTGCTGGCTACGTCGTTAACTCAACTGCAAATACCTTCTGGCTTCAACTATTATACAATATGGGTTTATTGTCTGAAAATGATGAAACACAGTAAGTTTTTACAGTATAATTCATATTAAATAATTATTAATAACTATAAATCGTAAATTAAATTAAAATTTGATACTGGTTTACAGTAGAAATCGTTTATAATGACGTTCAAGGGACTAAGGAATATAGATCACAATAACTGATAGTCATAATAATTACCTATACAATTTAACATATAAAACTTGCTTACGCATTTTTTAGGGTCCTTTACTTAGGGTTATAAAACTCGATATGTTACTACAAGTTACAACCGGTGTCATTATAAACGACTTCTACAGTAAGAGTACATTTGGTTAATTTATTAATTGTATTATGTTTCAGATCATTGTTAAAAAAACAAAAACTTCGGTGGAACCAAAAACTGTCAAAGTGTCCTTTAATTGCTATATTATTCGGTATTTTGTTACTGGTTTTTATTTATATTCTATACATTTTAATCGATGGACGAGAATCTAAAGAAACACCAAAGGTAACACTTGTAAAATTGTATTATACCTACCTATAATTAATAATTATGTATTATACCTATAAGAAAGATAGGTTGAAGTAAAAAATTGTTTCCCATGTCTTTTCGAGTTAAAATAACAACGTCCAATGGATATTTTCTGTTATAATAAACCCATTCTAGCCAACTATATATGGGGCATCCTATTTGAAATCGTCATAAGTTAAATTGAAAAGTTGAGCGTAAATCCATAAAAAAATTGTATAACCGCCTGAAGGAATTTTCGTATCAAAAATTTTAAAATTCAATACAAAAATCCTCATAAGTTTTTCCATCTTAATTAAAGTAAAACAGTTACTCTAATTAATTTTTTGTGAAGGGTACGAAGTTCAAATATGTACAACATTATACATACTATAAGGATTTAAAATTGAAAACTAGGTTTTTCATAAGTATAGTTCATACTGTGACCAAAATATTTAAATAATATATTTTATAGTTAGTAATATAGACTGAATTACCTTCGTTCAGAATAGTTTTACGCATACTATGATTTGATATCATAAAAATTCAAATTTAACGTATCCATTGCACTAATACCATAACCCATCGATTATACCTACTGTGCTGCAGAGTGGTACACACTTGTCCTCATATTATTTTCAATTTGAACTTTCGAAGACTTAAACCTTTAAAAATGTTGGAAACTTAACTTGAGTGCAAGCATGGATGAGTTAAATTTGAATTCAATTATAAGTTATTATGTAAGATTCTGAGCGAATACAGTCTGTCGGTCTGTACGTAGTTTTTGCTATTAAAGTAATTTTTTTTACTATTATAGTAACATATAGGTAGTAAGTTAAATTTAAATTTTTATTGATTAATAATAAATAAATTCACTTTATAAGATATGATATTATTTTCTATTTATATACAACAATTATCTTCATATGATAATATAAAAACTACAATGATGGATGGTAAGTATATCAATTAATTCGGTGTTGACCTGCAATACGTTCGCACGTATGTGCGATTGTCCGTTCCGTTATTAATAGCTTAATTATGTAAACAGTTTCAAGAGACACGGGATTCACCCTATTGAACGCGTTTTCTCGAAAAATTGATAACATCACCTCTCCGAAAATGTCTAAACCCAAACGGTCGCTGCTATTATCTCCCAATTCACTTATCCAGACGGGACTAAAAAAACCACGTCATTTATTTTGATAAATAAATTTGCTGTTCTGGCGAACGATGAGGACAGTGAAATCAAATCCGACACTTCTTGTGATACCTCTAAGCTAATCAATGAATCTACCATTCACTAACAACAGGACAACACCAGGGCTCCGCCAATTTATGTCCAAAACATAATCAACTACTCCTCTTTCGAATACACGTTATTACAAATCGCCGGCGGCCCTAACGGGTTTACATGCAAGTCAACTTGACCTTTCTGATTGTTCGTCCTCGTGGTCGCCAAATATTTAACTTAATCACTCTACACCTAATGGCCACCAGTGCCTGTTTTCACATCTTCATGTCGCCAACATTGACCTTTCAAGGTCAGAATCAGAAATCTGCACCACACAACACTTATCTCTGATATATCTGATGCACTTTCGGAGTTGGGTCACTCCACCAGACGTATCACGAATGTCATCAAAAACGGCCACCCGTGCCCGCTATTCGCTGTGGAATTACATACCAATACCAACAAAAAAGAACCAACAATAAAGAAATTTCAAATCTTTTATTAATTTTGCAAACCAAAGTCAAAGTCGAGTTACCGTGTATTATGTTATCTGTAACTTGTTCATTTCGTGCGTCTTCAATCTATATATTTATCTCTACATTTTTTCATATTATCTAATATTTTATGTGCACTATTATTATTTTGTAATATTTTCGATTAAATATGTTATGTGCCTGAATATATATTGAATAATTGTTGAACTATAATAATTACACTAGAAGCTAATGAAGTTTAAATAATAAACCGTTAGGTAGTTATAAAAATAATAATAATATTTTTTAATAAATCTTGTTTCATGAGAGTTTCTGCTTATGATAAATGTTTATAAACGTTAATGTCTGTTGAAAACTTTCATATGTTTTTAATTATTTGTAGACACCTGAGCGAACTTTTATTGTTGATTACGAACAAAATGAGTTTCTAAAAGATGGTCAAGTATTTCGATATGTCTCCGGTTCGTTCCACTATTTTAGAGTTCCTAAACCTTATTGGAAGGACCGAATTAAGAAAATGAAAGCAGCTGGCTTAAATGCTGTGTCCACGTGAGTAAAAATTACAAAAAAATTTTTTTTTTATATTTATTAATTGTATTGTCAATACATCAGGTATTTGTGCAATGTTAGGTGCAATATACGATTTAAGATTAATATGATTGCAATGTTATGTGTAGAAAGATTCACATAATTACAATGATTTATTTTGGTTAGTTCATGAGTCTAAGTCAGAATCTAAGAGTGAAGTGTCTTCTTTGGGTTCTAGTAGATATCTGTGGTAGCCGAGGCTTAAGTCTTAGATTGGCGGATCTTCTACCGATTTTGTAGTGAAGTGCTCCGTCAACTTTGTAAAGTTTTTCGTGGACATTTTTTAATTGTTGTGTTATCCAGGTGTGGTAGGCCCGTGTCATTGTGTGGTTGTTTGTTTCCATGAACCACGGAGCTTTTAGGGCTATTCTTAAAAATTTATTTTGAAGGGTTTGTAATTTTGTAATTTTTGTTTTTGAGGCAGCTGCCCATACAGGGCATGCGTAGGTTACTATCGGTCTTCACAAAAATAATAAACAAATACCTACGCAGTAGGTCCATATATATTGCTGTTATATTACATATTTATTTATTTATTTGACGTGTTATACGTAGCTATATGTATGTAGGTACCGTGGTCATCGAAATGATCGAATACGGTAATACATCAGTAATATAATTTTAAAACTTGTCATAGATATATCTCGACATCTAGAATGACTTAAAATGAGGGCAGATGATGATTAATAATTTTATCAATATTTTCCCAGTTGAAGTTTTTATTTCACCTAGTAACGTAACCAAATCATTCAAAAATAAGAATTTGCAAAAGATGTTTCCGTATAATATCTGTTGGATTTAAATTAATTTTTAATTTTTATCATATAATATGGTTATTAACTGTTCGGGAACGCATATTTTTCTTAGATGCTTTTGAGGATGGCCGATTAGATCCATTTTCGTTATTAATTATGTTTATAGATACCTAGATAATTAATTACGGCTCATAACATGATAGATAAGTAGGTGTACGGAATACGAGAACAAAAATAAATTAAAATATTCTAGTGCTTTTTTTTTATAAATGCATATTTTCAATTTATACTTTGTATTTATTATGGATGACATTTTAGTACAACAATCAATATTTTTCCCTACTTATAATTAATTATAATCGTTAACCGACACATGACAATGCAAACAACAATACAACATACTTATATCAAAATGTTTATTTTACTGTTTTTGTAGTCTTGCATAGTTGTATTTGTAAACCACAATAATTTGTGACGGGGATTAAAATAATGTCGACAGATAAAAATATATATAATATAATATTATAAAAATATAATTATATTTGTTAATGGAATTTTAGTTATGTAGAATGGAGTTTACATGAACCTTATCCAGGTGTATACAATTTTGAGGATATAGCCGATTTAGAGTATTTCCTGAAATTAGTTCAAGACGAAGGCATGTATTTGTTGCTCAGACCTGGACCATTTATAAGCGCTGAAAGAGATTTTGTAAGTAATGATAAATTTTTAATAAAATATAATCTTCATTTAAATGACTGTTGTTCGTAACCTAGGGTGGATTTCCATTTTGGTTATTGAACGTGGTGCCAAAAAACAGTCTGCGCACTAATGATCCAAGTATGTATTAAAAATTTCTATTGACTATTGCTGTCGCCAGTCTTTTGTATTTCACTTTTATAGTTATATGGAACCTATATTTTTCTGTATTTGGCAATAATTTGGAACATTTCAACACTGTTCAAAATAAATTAGATGAAAATCAAAACAACTCGATAAAGTATAATAAATATAGTCTGACAATCTTTTATTTATACAAATCATAGAATAACTTAGGAATTAAACCCTTTAAACCAGTGTTTTTGCATATTATTTCATACTGTGGATATTTCCTTCCATAATAAAAAAATAGAATTATATATTTAAATATTTAATGCTAATATCTGATAAGTGATAATAGTTTTTTTTATATAAATACACAATATTTCTTTTTTTGATCATATATTGAATTATACTAATAATATTTCAAATGTCAATAGAAGAAATTGGGTACTAGTAAATTAATATAAATTTGGATGTTTGCTGTATTTGTATCATTAAATAGTTTTAATATTTGCGTTGGGGTTTTTCAGTTTTTGAGGAAAAAAAGAAATAAATATTTTTAAATATACCTATTTAGTATTTACTATATTATAGTATTATACTCTATAGATGTACATTTCTGATCTGCCCGAGTAACCAATGGCAACCATTTATTAACAAAGAAATATTTCAATTTTCAAGGTTAATCTCGAGATACCTGTTTGACTAAATCTTTAAAATATGAATATCGGAAAATCCTATCTTGTTGCATAAGATTCATTCGATTAACCACTATTCCATAAGTCTTACATTTTGTAGTTTTTGAGATGTTGCAACAAATGAGTGAGTGAGTGAGTGGTATTTGGTTACATAATAAAATGCTTATGTATATTGGTATAATGCATATGTAATATATTATATAATACCTATAATACCTATAAATTGTAATTTTGATACATTTTCTTTAATTTTAGTTTATAAACATCAAATTGCTAAATGGTTTGATGTACTTATGCCTAAAATCGTTCCATTTTTATACGGAAATGGTGGAAATATCATTATGGTTCAAGTAAAGACTAATCACTTACCTATCACAATACAACTGAATATTTGTACTATAATATTATTCATTTCTCGTTGCTATATAGGTAGAGAACGAATACGGAACGTTCTACACGTGTGACCATCAGTATATGATATGGTTACGAGATTTGTATAAAAGTTACATTAAATCTAATGCTGTACTTTACACAACCGATATGTGTGGAGATTCGTTTTTCAAATGTGGTCCCGTAGCTGATGTTTATGCTACCGTGGATTTTGGCATTTGGATTACCGATAGTAAGTATTTTACCTGCCTACTACATATAAATATAATGATAACTAGATTTAATTTTTTAATTTTTCTTTTAGTTAAGTCATGTTTTAATTATATGAAAGAAAATCAAAAGGGAGGACCACTAGTTAACTCCGAGTTTTATGCTGGTTGGGCGTCCTATTGGAGTACACCGTTGCACGTGATAAGCTCTGATAAAGTTGTATCTGCCATGAAAGAAATGTTAGCTCTGAATGCATCTTTCAATATTTTTATGTTCCACGGAGGGACGAATTTCGGCTTTACTTCTGGTGCCGTCAAAAAAATTCATCAAAATTATAAGCCATCAGTAACCTCGTATGATTTTTCTGCTCTACTGAACGAAGCTGGGGATCCCACCGAAAAATACTTTAAAATTAAGAAATTGCTCGAAGAATCTGTAAGTTTCAATGAGATAAATATGTAGGCATATGTGAATAACTGTGTACGTATATTAATTTTAATTTTAATCAATTCCGCGTGGAAGAATTTTGCAGTGTCAAACGATGTATCACTCGTTCCAGCACCTAAAGGTAACTATGGGACATTCACAATGCAACCGTTGGTTAGCATTTTTGAAAAAGTCACTCAACGGATTAAACCTATTGAAAGCGATGTTCCACTCGGTTTCGAAATCATGGGCTTCAAATCAGGATTTGTGATGTACGAGACTACTTTGACAAACGATCAAAAATTCGTCACAGCTCCTGTAAATCTTACTATTAGCAAAATCAGAGACCAGGCAACAATCTTCTTGGACCAGGTATAAGTTATATCTAACGCTAGTATGTTATATTTAAGTCCAGATTATAGATCCATTTGGCTCAATTTCATAGATTTAGACTGATACAGAGATAACCTTACATAATAATATACTCATATGAATAGCGACATGGAGTAAGTAAAGATTAAGTTCAGTGTGATTATACATGGGGTAGTAAAATATTTTACTCGCCAGCTTTTAGTTTGTTCACTATCCATTGTGAGTACAAAATCAAGAAATACTAAACTTATTAGTACAAACAAAATTACCATGAATAAATTGTTTTAATTTACTTTTAAATCAAAGTGATAACACAAAAATAACACTGTGTAACAATACAGTATTTGAAACAAATGCAGTTTACTTCAACCTTGCCGTTTTACATTTTGCTATGCCGAAATATGTGTTTTTAAATAATGTTATACATGTATTATCAATTGTAAGTAACTAAAAAAAAAAACTGTAATCAATGAGTTAGATGACCTCCGAAAAATATTTAAAAAAAGAATTTTTCAATTGAACTTAATAAGATAGTTATTTGCAAAAGAACCACCAACTTTTGGATTTATCAACTAATCACGTTATTAAGTCTACAAATATAAAAAGTTAAAGGTTTAAAATTATTTTTTCTTTATTTAAATTTTTTTTCGATAAAACAATGGTGTAATTAGAATATATATCATGATTTTTTAATTAAGTTATCGGAAAAAACTACCAAAAAATAGGAAATTACCGAATTTCATATTATCTGGCTTTAAAATGAATTATACTTATTTTTTTTTGTTTGATTAATCGGTTATCTTTAACTATTATAACATAAATATAACAGTTAGTCACTTATACGCTTACCGACTGCGGTTGTCAAACTCGAAATCCTACTGCTCTACGAACCAAATTCTAATTGCACTACTGTCTTCAGCGTCAATTTAGTGAAATTCAAATTACTATGCCAAGTCGCAGTGAAAATGTCTGATTGTATCATCGTTCTTAGCTCTTTAGTCACGGAAGTTAGGATAAAAAAATCAAAATAGCGAGGGGGAACATAACTGCGTTATTTTCATTACCTTATAAATGTTATCATAATGTTATCATATACTAATGTATTGTGTATTTATCGTAAGTTAAGTTGGCGGAATATGAACATTTTAGTTACATTTTTAATGTATGGCATTAAAATAAATATTTTGTAGAAATTATATGGGTCTTTAAGATCCCCCAAGAGTCAATTGTGAATTGGACCCGGAGACCATGCCGCTTCTAGACCCACTTAATCCGGGATCAACTATATTATATATTATATTTTTAAATAAGCAATTTATTATCAATTTTTTAGGTTCAAGTGACTATAATACCTCGGAAATATGAAAATTTACCCGTGAGCTTAAATATAAACAGTACAGTTCAAAAGCTAAGCATTCTAATAGAAAACCAAGGAAGAATCAACCTCGGAAATGGTATAGAAGACAGAAAGGTTTGTCAGTTACTGTTTAGTTTACTGATCTAGTTTCATTAAATCCATTTTATATGCAGGGTATATTTGAACCTGTAATTTTGGGTGACCATGTACTGGGTCCGTGGAAGATGATACCATACCCTCTGAACGAAACATCTTGGCTTTCGACTATAGAACCACGCAAATATGCAGTATTACCGGCATTTTATAAAACAACATTTACATTGCCAGATAATTTATCAGAACCTTTAGATACTTACTTGGACCCTACAGGTTGGAAAAAGGTTCGTTTTTTAAACATAAAACTCTATTTTTATATAATTATGGTTAACTGACCAAAATTAATTGGAGATTATTTATTTAATTGTATGGATCGCTAAGTTTTTTTTTGTTTTTGTTTTATGTTGAAAAGGGCGTTGCTTTTGTGAACGGGAATAATATTGGTCGATATTGGCCATCGGTTGGACCACAAATTACTCTATACGTTCCCGGTTTATTTCTAATTCCTTATCCTGGAGTAAACACCATCATAATGTTGGAACAGGAAGGTGTTCCTGAAAATTTGTCAATATCGTTTGTTGACAAACCTAATCTCAATGGTACAGTTAACCCAATATTCTAGATTTCTAAACATAATGTGATATATGTTCATAATAATATATCGTTTATTTTATTATTGAATTAAGAATGGTGTTATCATTATGGGACATTTATTATACGTATGTTAATATTTTATAGTATATAATAATATTGCCAAATAATAGTAGTCTTTTGTACCGCTGTATTTCAACGAAACATATTTTACAAGACTGAATCAATTTCTTATTTTTAGTGATTACAATATTTTTGTACTATGTTTGAAACATGAAAGTTAAAATTGGTGCCTACATGTGTTTTAAATTTTCAATTCTTTTTCATAATTATTATAACAATAAGATGTAAATAATTAAGAAATGTTTACATAACCAGGAAACTGGTGTTTCAGGAAGTATAAAATACATATTTATATTTAAAATAATATTATATTTTTAACGAATCGTACAATTGCACAACGCTATATATGTCCTATATGCGGTGTTGATTCGGAAACTATTTTCTAGGTATTTTCTATTGCCTTATACAATAATTGTGTTCGGGCGGTATTTTGGGACTAGGCAACCCATTGTACACATTCTCTGATTCTAATCAAAGAGTAAAGACTAAATCAATTTATTGCTAATCTTATATAATATATTATTACATTAGTTAACACTACTATATAGTCTAGGTTTTTTTGTTCTTTAAATAACTAAGTTTAGATGATTTTGTCAGGAAAACTTTATAAATAAATAAAAAAAAAAGTCTAGGTTGGCTATAGTATCATTCAGATTCAATGTTGCGAATGAAGTTAGAGATCTCGGTATAATTTGATCGTCCAACTTGATCGTTGCGTGTATGTCTGGTTAAATTGTGATTACATAAATGCATTGAACTGTTACCAATATAAATATACAGGTATAGAATCGTTAGAATTATTAAAATAATAATCTGTCATAGGTAACCCATATTTATTTATAGTGTTATTTCATATTTTTATCAACCGTGTACAATGTGCCATACATAAATACATAATTAGGTATAATATATTTAAAAAATAACTTTTACATTTTTTAAAACATTTTTACACAAAGGCTTAAAAATGTCGTATTTAGTTGTATTTTATTTATTATTATAATATTCGCTACAATTTGTATGTGTGTTACGTGTTAACATAATATAGGTATTTTTACTAGAAAACAAAAACGTTGATATCGTTATCAATTGTGTACATGACGTTCGCCATAATTGTTTGACATGGCCCTGCGTAGTCCCATCAAAGCACTGATTATTTCCGAGTTTTTCTTCTTTAGAATAATATTGGATTCCGATGGCTTTATTAAGTCGCTTGAAGAATTATCTTCCACAAATCTCTTGCCGACAAACTGTAAGAAAAAAACACTTAAGTAACGATGATTACCTGTATCTACACAAAAAAAAAATATAAATTAGGCAACTTAATATACAGGACACGTGGTGATGCTTGATTTTAGATTCCAAGCGGCACAGTGAATGTATTGATGCTTTAAAATTATGTTTGTGGTACTTACTGCCATTCAGGCACGTAATCAGAGAATATTCACTAGGTGGGCCAATGTTAGATGGGCCCCCTACCTAAATATACTACCTTGCACCTTATAGGGGTGAGCCCCCTACTTTTTTATATTATAAAAAGTTAACTATCAGAATATCATTACAATAAATATATAGCTGTATAACCTAATAATACCATAGTTGCCATAGTTTATCATTAAGCCAATAACTAATAAGTGTGATAAAAAAAATTTGAATAGTTTAATACTCTTATAATAAAATAAATAATAAAAGTGGGAATATTATAGTAAACGAATATTTAGAATATTTTTATTTGTACAGCTAGTTTCTACCATAAGTTATGGTCGAACAAAATTATACCTTTTTTAAATAGGTTTTTTTAAGAAAACGTGTAATATTGAAATCATAAAACGGTTAAATCACATTGCAAAAGCAAATAATTTAAACTGATACAATATTTTTATTTAATTTTGTTTAATTTGTAACTGTTAATTTTTAAATTATATTTTATCCATTGGAAACTCTAATTATTTTAAATCCAACTCTTTATCTAATCATATTCAAGTATAAAAAAAAAATTGTTAAATTTATAGAATAATAATGGTAATAATAATAATAATAATATTAGTTCATTGGTAATTTTTAATTTTTAATCTTTAAACAAATACTTTTCTACAAATGATCCAATTACTTATAAAATGTTTGATATCTTTATTTACAGTAATCTTCTATTTAATATATTTAAAATAAATACTGTATAAATATTTAATTATAGTATCTAAATTATCTATTGTAGGTCTTCTCTAAGTAATTAAAAAATATTTAGTTTTTTTAAATCACACTAGCTTGTTTACTACTTATTTTTGTTAGGAATCAATAGAAAAAAGAGAATTTCAAATATTTTTACATTAAAACCGTTTTTCTGAAAAATCGAGTTCAATATTTTGTTGTACTTAATTCAAAAACGAATAACCATAGAAACTTCAATTTTTACCAAATATTAATATTACCATTTTCTAATCATGGTATAATTTTCAAAATATTTCGACCAAGTAATTTTAAGATATATTATGCATTTGAAATGTTTAAATTTAATTTTTATTTAAGTATTAAATGGCTACTGGAATTAGAAAAAAAGTTGAGCGTAAGTCCACGATAATATTTTGCCGAAGAATTAGTTTGTACCATCTATTTAAATATTCATAACATTTTCATATTTATACCCGTGGCTTATACATTTAAATATTTAATCCAAGTTTCCTCATAAGTCTACAAGTCAAAAGTTTGTTTTAATTAAACTGTTTCTAAAATCATCGTTGTCAATACTCAAAAATCTAAGCCTAATATTTTTGTTAATTATTATTAGCTATTTTTAGGCATTTGAAAACTCAATTTTTTTTGGCGTTCATACAAATTTTGATAACCACTTACTGGTTGACAATATAAAATATATTTTTAATTTTTGTAAAATCATTTTTAAGGACTATATAGTGACTATTAGTACCTATATGCATTTTTATAAATCAGAAACTATCTACTCTTTCGAATTTTGATTTAGATACATCAAAGGTGTGTTGCAAAAATAATCTGCTTAACAGTTTATGATACAAAATGTGGACTACCCATCATTTGTATCGCCACACACCTTAAATAATATTACAAAATCTAAGTAGCTATTTGAAAATATGGTCCTTAATAGTAGTATACTTAAAAATCAAAAAAAATAATATTTGAATACATTCATTATTCAAAAACAACAAATATGACGGAGCATGCTTCGTAAATATTTTTGTATAGTGAATGCATTGGTTGTTGAAATAATAAGACAGTGGTAATATATTAGTGGTATCATCATATAATAGGAATAGCGGAATGACATTGGGTTGCAAGATATATTAAGATTTAAAGATAATATTTTACCAGTACGGGCTTAGTGGCGACTGGAGCGTTTGGTTCATCAATAACGAAATTGTCGTCCGGAACATACAAAGAACAATAATTAGGTCGTAACGGATATCCGTTGGTCATGATGATGAGGTACGTCAAGTACGTACAAATCAGTAGTAAGTGATGAATGTGGCCCAAGAGTTTCCTGAAATTTAAAAGCAGGTTCGGTTCGTAATTTCCGAGAAATGTTGATCAAATTTAATGATTTTGTTATTTGTTACATATATTATGTTGCATAAGTTGTAACACATAACAATAGAATAAAAACAATATCGTAATATAGGTATTTAAAAACAATTAAATATTTAATGAATTAAAAGCATTTCTTATAAATATTGTATTGCTGTTTGAATATTTATCGTTTGATGGCATTGCTGCTAAACATCAAAAAGAAAACTGATCGTGATATTTATTTGAAATTAATTTACTCTTATATTAGTTTAATTGTAATTTACTTAGAGGTTAATAACTTTAATATTATTATGGTTAATTGATGAACTTGACATGAATGGGTAAGTAAAATAAAAAAATATATAAAAAATACAAACAGTAATTTACTCATAATAAAATATGTTCTACTTACATGTTGTTATCTTACTGTCTTCGGTGATTCTGTTTTTATTATCGAAAACAGCGATATTATATACCAATAACGGATCAGAGTTATACAATAGTATTATCTCATTATTCTGAATACACGTCATTCTAGTATAATATTGTGAATTAACCGAAAACATTTCACCGGCAGATATAGGTACTCTACAGGAGTCCACATGCAGCACCATATCCATGAGGGGTGGTTGGATTAGGGTCGAAAACCCCCATCGCTTTTTTATTATTATTAATATTATATGACTATACATTTTATGTAGTCTTATTTATAACTTTAATTTTTTTTTGCACGAAATAAAGAACGTGACGGCTTGTCACATGCAATTCAACATTTCAACCAACTACTTTATTAAGAAATGTACCATTGCACCATCGTTTTAAGAGTAAATTATCATACATTTGTTGTATATATCTTAACGTAATTAGTTCTCTGGATTATTTTTAAATAATTTTCCTTAGTACATTAAACAAGCGTAAAGTTATATATTTACATTCAATCAATTTAAGTAAATAATATAATATTTATTACCTGAACAACACCATTGAGCATTCATATTATGCAATATAATTAATAAACGCACGTGCATTATACAAATATACATTTTAGATGAAATATTTACTTCTTTTAAAATTTTAAAATAAACTTGTCAAACACGTGATCGTATTAAAAAAATAAAAATAATACTCTGGTTTGGTCAATAAACACAAAATAGGAAACAAAAGAATTCCACGTTATTTTTATAGAATTATAGTTATTAAATTCTTTTGCGTTTTTATATTTTGAAGACTATAATTGTTATATAAACTATAAATGTACCTATTTTAAGCCTTCAAGCTGAGGGCTGAAAGCTTTTAAAATAGTTAAAAATAATTCTTATATTACAATACAATATATACTGTGAAAAACTACCATCGGAGTAACGATGGGCATTTAAGTTAAATATAATGTCTTATACTATACAGAGAATTGCTATGGGTTTGTCATGACTTCATGAGTCATTAAGTTTCGACTTGCTGTACGACTATAAATCGCAGAAAATAAAACGTGTGTACATGTGTACCTATCTGTTATTTAGTACCGTTGAGTATATATTGCATAATATTGTTTACGTTATATGGATACTCAATGATGGTATACCTTCACTATTGTCTATTTTACTCACCTCTGTTGGTAACACTTCTAGGATTATTGTTTTGTACGATAGTAAAGTTGTATAAACTAATATTTTATTAGTGAATATTGTATAATATGTCATGTACATTGCATTATTTGTCCAAAATGGAAAAAAAAATATTTGTTTTACATTTCGATCATGGGATGGTTAGGTTAGATATACTTAAAATATTAAAATAATATAAAGTAATATTATTATGATTATATTAGGTAGGTACTAGGTATACGCGGGGTCAGCGGGATCGGCCTTGTAGCGAAACTATAATAATAGCGTATACCTACTTAATATAAACTAATAGTGACACTTAGATTTTCCACTGTAAATAGTGCACATTCGTCGCACCGAACGCGTTACTTTTTACAAACATTTACATTTTATGACTTATGTTATTCTGAGACTAATTCTAGATCTTAAAAATATAAATTTACAGATCCAAAAAAAAACAATGAAATGTCATCACCGCTATAATGTTCAAGACTATTATAATTGTTTTTAAAAAAAAGAAGAATAATGTAGATTAATATGTTTTTGTGGACATCACGATGTCAGATTCGGCATATTTTGCGAAGAACCACATTCTCCTTTCCAACCGGGCACTCTAAAACTTATAAGTATTATTTTTCTGAATGAAAAAAAATTAACTTTTTACATTATACTATACAACAGCAGTACGATAATTAATATTATTGTTGTTTGGACATTATTATAATAGTGTTGTTATTTATTTTATGATGTGTTTGATATGTCGTACTGTCGTAGGGAAAATGACGATCGTGACAACGAATGGAACTGCTCTTCGTCACATTGCAATAATACTAGGTAATAGGCTTCTAAGCGACCAAGAAACCAGTAAAATAAATTCGTATTCAAAATTAAGTAATCTAAAATATAATAGAAGAGTGTAACCAATTTTAGCACCGTCTGTTAAAATGTTCTGGACCAGCGGCTGTGATACATCCGGCACAGAAACCAATCGGAAACCGCCTCAAAACCTTTTAAAACGTTGTACCCTTCATTCTGTTTGACTTAGTTTAGTAAAGTTTACGAACTCGGTGGATAGAAAAAAGTTTCTCGGTGGTAGAAATCGAACTACCGCAATACGGACGATCGGTTTCTTATTAATTACTCCCCTAATTAGACTGGCTCGCTATCGCGCCACAATATTATTATCTTATTCACAATATGTGGCTTGAACGAATATTTCCGGTGGAACTGTCGTCCAGCCTGACCTTGATATAGTGTTTGAATTCAGTTTGCCAAATCGATGTACCGTAAATAATTACAGCATACCTAATATCGCGTGCATAATATTATATTTTTCGTATACTGTTGGCTCGACAATTAACAACTTCTAGCTAGGTTCCTATCACCATACAATTAAAATAATATTATTAATGTACACACTATACTCCCCCTGTAAAATACTATGGGCAAACTGCAAATTTATCGATGAACACGTGTGTAAAGTTTCGGTCGGGTAACATCATCGCATGTCGTTGTAGGTATACTATACAGAATACAGATAGTATATTATTATGCTGTATCGAAATAAAACAAAAATAAAAACATCGAAACAAAGTATCACATCTGTTGGTCATCACTTTATAATAATTTGTGTAGTATAGTAATAATTATATTTAGCCACCGGTAAACGGTCGAAGACGTGTTAAAAATTAAAAAAATTGTCTACGAATATAGTTTTCAGCACGACTTCGTCGGGAATAACGAGAGAATATATTTTTAATCAGTGTATGAGCATTTTTTTTTGCCCCAACTATTAACGTTTAGATTAAATTATCTTTGTGCTTAAAACTGTTATAAAATATTCACGTAACCGTACTTACTCAAAAATACATGACATTCACATTCTACTCGTATGAGGGTTTATTTTAACCGTCTTATGCACTGAAAAAAGTCAATATAATGTGTACTCGTTCAATATGCTATATTACTACCTACCCGACTTTTCATGGTTATGTATAATATGCTGCCTATACCGAAATTTGGTCATTTCTTAATTAATATTAGACGTTACCTATATGTAAGTATATACTAAGTACTTTTGTCATTTTATGATAAAAAACACATAGTTATAGCCTAGCTGTGTCGTACCTATTTCGCGTGTCTCTACACTAATATAACAATCGTTGAACCATCGATTCATTGACACAATAATTGGTGCCGAAATTTAGAAGATGTAGAAGTGTTCTGGGGACGTCATGACATAACCAAGTATAAAATTAGAACACGTGAATATAATAACACATTAACATAGTTCAAAACTCATAATAATATAATATCTTGTAATCTACAATATTATAAATGATATAATAAAATAATAGAATCACGATTTCAGGAGCGAGTGTTAGCGTTGTTTTCAGGTTCAACCATCTACAAAGGATTTATTTGAATCGTCCTTTGGAGATATAAGGAATTTAGAAATACATTTACGATATATGTATATCACACGTTATAAAATATATTTATAACCTACACGGTACATACTAATATTATGAAGATATTTGCATAGTGAAGTATAAGGAATATTCTGTATATTATAACGGTAAGATAAATTTGATCTGTAGATAGCCTTATTTATTAAACCACCATTAAACTATGATAGATGGCATATCGCAGAGAAGTTTTTACCAACAAATTAACGAAACTAGCATTATTTAAAAAATTTAACAGGCAACATTTTGTAGATCACGTTATTGCCCATTTTGGCAAACACAATTAAATTTTAATATCGTATTAGATTATTGTATTTCCTTCTGTGCATACGTACAGAAAAAAAGCTGTAAGTGTGTTTAAATTTTAAAATAATATTTTACTAACGAATTAATATATTATGCAAATACATAAAATCTCGAACATCAGATTGGTAACCATACAATTTAGGGTGCACCGTTATCATTATGATAAAATAATATAATATAATAGGTATACTACATATGATGTGTTTATTTAAATATTTATAAATATATCCACCCAAAGCTTTTGCATATTACAGAATGCACACAGGGTGCATAGTGCATACGTTGTATACGTTCGACGCTCGTAAACTTTCATGCCTCGTTCTACAAATTTGGCGATTCCAAAAAGTATTCAAGACATAGCTGTACAAAAATGTATGAACCATGTTTTTAATTATCTGGTCAAATGGTCTATATTTAACATTTCTCCTAATATATAATCGTTGGAGCAAATAGTCTTAAGGTTTATAGACTTAAAAAAACGTTGAGCGTGTAGCCCCCACCCTCCAACTCTAATTGCGATTCATAAGTATTCATGACTTATGAACATACAATAATACAAATTATTTATTATTAATTAGGTACATAAATTTCGTTGTTTATACATTCAATATCTATTTTACTTGTATTAGATTCAAGCAAACTGGGTAGCTAGCAAACATGATATACAATTATATAATATAATATAATATGTGGTAAAAATATGATATAATCATATTTTATTATCTTATTACCATATTTTTTATATGCGTTAAAAACAATAATTCTTATCGTCTGCGTCTATCAGAAATACAGTACCTACCACAAAACTCGATTTTTAAATAACTTTTTTGTTGGTTCATTTTCAAAATTATATAAAATATTATGATTAAACAATATTTAATCGAGTAATACATTTTTACTATAAGTGTACGCAAATCCGGTTTTCAAAAATCAGTATTTCTCCTCAGTGACAACAATATGCTTTATACCAGGGACCGTATTTTAATTTTAAATACCTGTGAGATTCCAATAATACTTTTTCATCCCCATGTAGACCCTATAAAAGTCCTTGGAAAATGCTCACATCTCCCCCTGTTGTGCTGTACCTGTGTAAACGCATATTTATTTATTTTTTCATTATTATCAAGACAACAATAAGACGACATTTAAATGCCAAATAACTCGGTTAGCAAATTCAATAAAATCGTAATTTTTAAACGCGTATGTGAATAACGTAATTACACCTGGAAATATTATATTGTGTATTTTTTTTTTATGTGCGATTTCCAAATGGAGGGTTTAACTCCGGATGATTAAAAAAAATCTGGTTTGCACATAATTCTCGCAAACAAAAGTTTTGTTTCTCCCCTCTGCGTGTAAAAAAAAAAATAGAAGAAAAAAAACGTTCTAGGGTAATTTTTTATTCTTCCGTCTAGTTATTACTTCAACTGTACCTACAAGCATTTTTTCTCCTTGTTGATTATTACCAAATATTTTTTTAATTTTGTTTTCCGCGTGATGTAACAACACTACATTGCTACATTGGTATAGGTACAATCATCGTTAAATTAGGTAGGTAGGTTAAAATGTAGAACGTTAGATTGAATTATGTTATTGTTATATTATATGTATGATGAATAATGAATAATGAATTTATTATTATACCTACCATATGTACATATTCACATTTTATTTTGTTGTGTTACAATGTTTATTGTTTGTGTGTGTTTTATTAGATTACATATTTGAGTTTATAAAAATATGTGAAATTCAAATATTAATTAAAATTATGGTTAAAAAAAACTATTTAGAACTATACCAAATGAAATATGTTCCAATTATTTCAATTAAAACTATTTATGAATTTTTACTTAACTTTGGAAAGCTGTAGTCCATATAGTTGATAAAACTGCGAATTAAAAATTGATGATTTCACCATTAAAACTTTCAGAAAAAAAACCATTTTCATTAAAAAATATATTTAACATTTTATTTTTCTGTTAGTACAATTAAGTTATAATTTTAAAAGTATCATAAAACAATTAATAGTGTAAAATAATGAAACTGTCTTTTTAGATTTTTTTTATAAAGATACACCTATACAATGACTAGAATAGCTCATACGTATAGAATAAAAACATTTGTAGATTCGCTGAGAATTTCGGGTCTTCTATCTTTCTCAGCCTCTTGGGTTATTGTGAAATGTTTTGTTTTTTTATAGCTGAATGGCTAAATTGTATATTTACTTACGTGTTTAAATTTCTGCACAAACAAACAATAATTCGTAAACTGGAAAATATTAAAATTCAATTTTTTTATGATGCCATTTATTGGCTGTATAATTAATCAGTTAGGTACCTATTTTATTCAAGTACATCAGAAATATAAAATAAAATATAGGTAGGTTGGTATAGTATAAAATTCGATATAAACCGTTAACCTCAAATCAAGAGCTAATTTTTTTAATTTGTTTTCAAACATTTTGTTACACGCATAATGTACATTAATAATAGAACCGAAAATGTTGATGCATCTTAATATACATACTCTAATTTATTATTATTAAATATATGATTGTGGTGTATTTTGTCAGTTTGCATTTAATTTTCTCCACATGACCACATATAAAAACTTTGACACTTTCGCAAAATGTTCAACCGAAACTGTTGACTTTTATGCATAAAAATATCCATAAAAATAAATTATTTCAGAATATGAAAGTGACAGTAAGGGTTGTTATTTAAAATAAAAGCACCCAGGGAATACAGATAACGGGTATTCGGAAAGCGTTTCGCTTCAATCACTTCTGTGGGTCGAATAATGTTGCTCTAATTTAGGTACCTAACTATTATAATACATTTTAAATATTCGCATGACAAAAATGGTTTTTAGTTAAAATAGCACTTTCTAGTTACTTTTTTCAAAAATTTACGAAGTTTGTTCTAGCGTTTTGGTGAACTACACTAGTAGGCTCTTAATGAAAAAATTAATTATAGATGGCTAACATCAAATCGATTTGTTGGATTCTTTAAAAAATTATTTAATATGGTTTGTAGAAAAAATATATCACTGTGAAACCAATATACATATACGAATTGCTAAGAATAGTGTCCCTATTATTTTCATAAAATCCTCGTAAAAATTGAAATCAGTTATTTTTCAAAACAGTGATGTCATTATTCATAATAATAGCTATATAAGACTTTAACTATGTAGGCATACGCATGGGCACAGCTATGATCACATTAGGAGATGGGGCTGTAGCCCTCATTGATATTCATCTTTAATAAAGTTTCCGAACATGTCTCCTCTCTAATAAGTAATAAGTTTATACGATTGTACTCAGATGCAAGTGGCTTGTAATACATATATAGATTAACGGTAGCATTTATATGGTTGTATATATATATATGAATATTTATTATTTAATCAAGAAATTAAAATGTTATATTGATACTTTAACTGCCTGTCTTTTAAATATTATATTTATAATAATACATCATTTAATAAATTGACGATAAATTATCTTTTTAAATACCGAGAACAGTCAAATATGAGTAGGTTTGTGTATCAGTCTTGTAGCATCGTTCTCAATACATTATGTGCCTCATTCAAGAATATATTTTTTATGACTTATTATCCAATATATTATATTTACGGAGTCATAAAAATACTTGAGGGGAACTTAGCGCCCAAGCCTGCATTTATTTTCCCTCATGTAGTCGCATGTGTAAATACTAAATACGTTTATTAAATACCGTATAAACCATAAATCATTTATTTATTAAAAAAAAAAAACACTTAAATTGACCGAACGAATAATGAAAAAAAAAAAACGATCGTTAACAATATATTTTATTTTATAATGAAATAATGTGGTATCATTATTACCACTAGTATAACGTTCGAGTCGTCTGGCACATTTGTACGCGGTGTAAATTATTAATTTAATATATTACGTATAGTCGGCCAGCAATCGTTGTCCACGCGTACAACCGCTCTATTATAATAATTCACGTTATATCGTTGAAATAATATTATTATCATAATTTTATAATCGTCTTATCTTCGGGCCCGTCATAACAATAATAATTGTACACAATATGTTCATATCGGCCTGTGTAAATTGCCCGGTGCCGCATCACCGCGGTTCGCTTAACCCTTTTCTGCACCGTATCGAGTGGCGGACGATTAAGTGTCGGTTTCCTATCTACCGGTGTACATCTTCTTATATACATAATATTACACACATGCCCATCACACACGACGAAGATGATACGCAATATCGTTCCGGTTTCGCCCCCGCGCTCGATGGTATAATAACATATAATATGTATGCCTATATACATATATATTATTGTTATACAAAACAATAAAACGAATTAAACATTTTTATATCACATATCGTTACAAACGTGCGCACAGCACTGACATTAAATTAAAACAATATGTTCTACAGGGTGTCTCGCATAAGAAATACGTTCCGATTTCAAAACGATATATTTAATATGAAGTATTATAGGTACGCGCCGTAATATTGTATTGTTAGTGCACTTACAGAATCAAAACATCCGGTACGCCAATCAATATACTGTGAGTTACCTAAATCGAGTTTTTGTGCACTTTTTTTTTCCACAAAATATACGTTCGATATCACACTGCTAGAGACGTATATAATACGACTCGCGTCTCGCGAGATCGCGACGACAACCATTCCCGTCCGCACAAATCCCGCAGAGTGCGGGCTAACGCTCTGTGAGTCGCATGCAGACGTGACCATAATATATGACTGTATACTGAACCGACAGCCCTATTTCGATCCGGTCTCGCCGCTCTCCGGAGGACTTCTCATCCCAGAATTGTCGGGGAGGTGCCCGAAAAACCGGAGTCTCACCGCGATGGACACCACACGCCACGACCGCGAGACCCGCGAGCATCAGAGTAGTGACCGTCACTCTTTCGAAACCTGCAGCGGGACACCCTGTACGTGCGGCCTGCGTTTATGAGCGCGTGTAATATTATGCGCCGTCCGAACTTAATCGAGTGCTACGACGAAAAACAGTGTTCGACCATACGTCGTCGTCGTCGTCGTCGTCGGTTCCGGACCCGTGACGTTTTTACGGGCTAATGCGAGATCGCATTATTCACGCATCCCGCCGCCGCAGCGGCCGCGGTCGAAAAGGCGTGACCGACATCTGTTTTCGCGTGGCCTGCGAAATCCTCGTGCTAGTGTACCTGCGTGTATACGTGTGTTATGTCTCCTCGCGTATATCAGTATATTATGTTATTATTATTATTATTATTATTATTATTATTATTATATTGTACTCACGGCGGCGGCTTCGTCACCTGGTCCGGGAGCGGCAACGCGGTGCGTCCTCCGGGTGAAACGAGCAGCGTTGTCCGAACCGTACGCGAGCGGCGAGGGAAAGAGAAAAGGCCGTCGCACACAGATAGAATGGAACGAGAAAACAAAAAAAAAAAAAACAAACGTCCGCAATCCTCCCCAAAAACAACGCCGCCGATAGTGTATACGTATACGATGTAGAATGTATAGTTCTTTTCCAGGACGAATTCTCACGGTGTACCTATACCTACCCTCAATATTGTATATGGACCGTTAGTGTACAGTCATATCGCATTCACGTATATAAGTAGTATATAAATATAATGTGCCTGGTACCTATTATATTTAAAATAGGTATAAATGTATAATGTTGCATATTATAATATTATTATTGTGTGCTTAATCAAAACAAGCGGGTGAGAGAAATAAAAATCATTTCGAGTTAGTTTATTATTGAGTCAACGGTTCCGGGTGTAACAGTTAATAATTACTACAGACAATCAATTTAACCCTCAAAGTTTAAAGCCAATACGAAGAAAAATATAAGCTAGGTTAAAAAAACGTCAATTAAATTTTTTTTTCATTTCTACCCTTGTCAAACATCATAATGGTTGTGAAACTTTCAAAAATACATTCTACTATTTCTTCTTATTTCACGGCATATGCACAAAGACTTATTTACTCATTACTTATAAGTTATAACTTTTAGGTTTGTGCCCACTTAATATATATTTGCTTACTTTTATTTCATACCATTGTCTACAGAGTGATTAATTAAAAAATATGTTTAATTAACATGGTTGACCACATTTTTATGGATTTGTTTAAACGTTAAACGTGACTAACCGCTTTCCTATTTTTCTCAAATCAACAGACTAAAGTTTCACAAGACTCAAAGCTATTACATTGAATAATTTATGATCTATTTAAGTCATTCAGTTAATTATATATCATTAACTAATTACAGTTAAAATTTCAAAAATAATCTGGATCTGTCGTCATTTATAAAGTCGTGTCTTCGAGATCGTAATTCGCTACCAAACCAGCACGACGCATTCGTTTTATTTGATTTCTTTATATTGTAGTGAGGTACCTCCTTTACCTATTGTGCAAAGATTGTTGTCCCTCGCGGAGAAAACGTATTAATGCATTATCCACGAACTCGGTCGGCCGGTCGGTCGAGTATTCTGAAAACGATTTTCGAAAGAAAACGGACCGCTAATGATTGTTATTAAAAAATACACATGGTGAGAACGTATGTATAATAATACGCATACTAATAATCGGTTGTCGATGGAGCGGAACGGGAAGAAACAAAAAAAAAACCGCGCGGAAGCGAATCATCGGGAGGTCGTCGGACATAATATTATTTAATACGTGTGTTGTAAACGCTCACGTTATACATAACATCAGGTACTCTCACCCCCCCCCCCCCCCCCCCCCGCGAAAAAAAAATATATACGAATGCCTATAGTAGAATATTATAATAATACATTATACGATATTATAGTATAATAATTAATAATAATATAATGTATTGTCCGGAGGCTAAAATAATAATAATCGGTTGCCCGCTAGTGTACCTCCTATATAAACACACAATTATTATACGACTGCAGTGCGCATACATGTCTCACGATGGTATTTAATCAACCGTTAAAAACAATTTGTTTAATTATTATTATATTATATCGACGGTAATATTATTTGTATTATTAAATCGATCGCACAACAATAATATTATACCTGTATGGGCGTACTAACCGCGCAAGTATTATTTACGTATTAATGATAGAATATTAGAATGGGTACACACACAGCAGGTACCTATATTACGCGCTCGGTAATCGAATCAGTATTCAGTTTACCTATTCCCGCGATCGAATTACGACGCTTTTATCGGTGCTCGTGCACTGTAAACAACAATAATAATAATATTCATTACTCGATTACAATAATAATAATAATTATTATTATTATTATAATTGAAATAATTATTGTTGTATTCTGTCGATTTTATTTCTCAGGAACGTGGATCGGCGAATTTCGGAACAAGGCAAATCAGGATTCGAGTGAACCGTGGCTAATTGATTGCAGACCGACATATTGTTCACAATCCTACGGGGGGTGCTTTTTATTTAATTAAAAAGTACAGAAGATGTTGAAATAATTTTCTAAAAACGTTTATATAATAGTTCTTTATTTTTATTTTTTTGCATTATGAATGAGCTATTTTAAATTTAAATAAAAGCTTGATTTTAACAACAAGCTTATTTGATTAAGACATTTTAAATTTTTATATTACATGATTATTGTTATATGATAAAGCCGTTACAACTTTCAGAAGTTAATCGAAACCATCGAAAAATAGATTACAAAATAAAAATATATTCAAGGAGTAAACCTATACAGATATTTTTCAGTAGCTTTCAGCAGCCAAATGGGTACCTAGATACAAGACTATGACGATGTATGATATTCATTATTAGCGGACCCTAGCGGTTGTAACCGGTAGATGTGATCCTGAACCATCGCGTTATTATCCACGACGGAAAATATGGCTTAATTTCGACGGAAAAGGCGGCCAAACCGGAGAAATAAAAACAGGCAGAATACTTCAACGGTCAACCACAGGTACCCACCGTATAGCCGATGCAGTGAAAATCGCAGCGTACGAAAATCGCCGGAAAACGTCGTTGCCGTCTATTGCTTAATGGTTAGCAGTACAATTATTATGATATTATAATATTTATAAATGATAAATCCCGAAACAGATCGCTATAAATGATTCGATTACAAATCGAACGTGTGATTTCACGGTTATAAATGACGTTTGTATACACCTTATCCTTTTATATCAACGAGTTTGGGCATCGGGGTATCATATATTTTTATAGCCCGCATATGCGTGGGGTTGTGCATTATATTTTGAGAATTAAATATACAGGGAACTTGAAATTAATTCAAATAATAATAATATAACAACTGTACAATATCGTTATAATATGTGTATGCCATATTTTAATATTATATATTATTATTTATTATTCACATGAAATCGAACTGCGCGAACGATTGGACGACGATGATCAATGGTCGCCGCCAGGATTTATAGCACAACATAGTAGTAATATTGGCTGTTATACCTATGTGTGCATTTAATGTGATGTGGGTGTGTTTTCGCTTCAGCCCGAGCTGCGATGCAGCGCAAAACGTTCGTTAGCGTCTCATTGTTCGCGCTCGCGAAAACGGTTTCGTTTAAATATTAAATATAGCTCGCGACGCGTCCCAAGTACACCTTAAAGGCTATAAATTATAACGATAATGTAACGTTGACGTGCAATAGCCGAGGTAATAGGTGCCCTGCACACGTCCGCACAAGTGAATGGTTAATTAGAATATCATATTTATATTTAATATTATATTTATTATACACAGGCGTGTGCGATATGATCTGTAGCTCGGAAATACGAGTTTACCTAGGCTGTAGGTAGGTATACACTATTATTATTATTATTATTATTACGTGTCAACGTTTTTCTACGTGTATTTATTAAATATATAGGTATTATATGCATAATATAATCATCGTCAATTAAGTTGTGTGCTAGTGTTGTAGTAACCAGTAGGCGTATTATACTACTACAACATGATGCAAGGGTGAGTGAGGACGTGAGGTAATGAAAAAATTAACTTGAGTCAGTGGCAATGGTTTTTTATGGTAAATTATTAAATCAGGGAACATTAGTTTGTCTATTTGCATTTAATGACATTGTGTATGTAAAGTGATACAACAAAAAATAAATACATTTATAAATATTTGTAGACATAATTAACTTATCGTATTATTTTTCAAATTAACTGGAAAAAGCGAAAGTATATTGTTACAATGGATACTGGATACTTTAACTACCTCGTTCATTTAATAATTTAATTAAACAATTTAACTACTAATTAGTGAAGTCGAAAAGTGAAAATAAAATTCAACTTTTAACTTAGATTTAATATTTAAAAACTAGTTACAACCTTGGTACGACGTATGCGTTATAATTTAGAACAATGTGTTTTGCGATCAATTGCACTGTAGCACACGTCATATTATACTAACGTATGACATTGTGAAACTCGTACAAGACTGTTTAAGTCTCGCAATTAGACTATAATAATATTACAGTAAAAACGAAATCGGTGTTTCACTTATTACGCCTAAGTATATTTCGATCGTTATGTGCAGTACGTCTTGTACGCAGTTTATAAATGAGTATGTATACTACTATATATAATATATATGCCAGTGCGACGCACGACGAGGTGGCACTTCGCAACGGTTTCCCACCTCGAGCACTTACGTGGGCGTCGTGTCCGTTTGTCCCGTAGTAAACCCCCTTTTTTTAAAACTCTACTTCCGTCCCTGTGCGCCGTCCGAATTACCATATTACACCACATAACGACGTCCATTAGTAAAATTACCTAACCCATTGTAGTGACATGAAAATAATTATTGTCAAATTAATATAATATACCGGTCTGGTCGCGTTACGCGTCGTATACATAATTTATATTTACAGGATTTGACATTGACGTTACATTTAAATGATAATATTATGTCATACTATCTTCCGGATACACAGTTCTTACATGAATGGTTGTACAGCCGTACAGGGTAATTAACAAAGACTGATCGACCACATTTTTTCCTTTAACAATGAACATACCTATTCGATTTTTTAAGCATAGGCAGTAGGCACTTATATAAACGACCATATTTTAATGAACTAATATTTTTTGTGTAATTTAATCAGTATCTCTTAATGTTTAATATTCTTTTTTTAAGAAACACTACTTTTTTTATTGTAGGCATATATTGATAAAAATTTAGTTCCTGAGTTATTAAGCTTTAAGTACCTACTAAGGATACAAGTGCGTGATAATTGGTTTAGCAGATTGGAGGGTTATGATGATTTGACAAGTAAAGCAATTACAAATGTTTTATAATTTGTAAAATTTGTAAGAATGTAATAGGTAATAGACTAAATGTTACACCTATTTTACATTAATTGATGATTAATATAACTATGATTATTCTTAGTAGGTATAAGACTAAGCTAAATAATTTTGAAACGTCTCATTTGATAAGAAAGTACATTGAAAAAGGGTGGTTCGTGGTTCGATTTTAAAAAGAAGTTTATACCGCTTCAAGATACCTTTTAAATAATTTATACAAAAAAAGTTGACCTATGTATTTAAAATCATAATATTTAAAAGTACCTATGCTCGATAGTTCAAAAAATCAGAATTGAAATAAGTGCATTATTATAATAGATAAAAGGGGGTGAGCATGCTTACCAAATCACCCTGTACATCGGTATTATTTAGTTTGTGGTTTGGTTAAAATATTATATTTTTACCACAAGAGTCACCCGGTTTCACCTCCCGATAACGGAAACCTCTTTAATGTCAACGAGTTTTTCTTTCTTCCACATCACATGTATTGCAACACAATATAATAATATCATAACGGAATCCTTTATTGAATAAATTATACTCGGTGCCGTCGAGGCGAACCTTTAGGCATGATATATAGATCGAAAATATTATCGATTTTCGTTTCGGTACTACTTAACAATGCGAACATATTGTAATATTTAAACTGCTTCTCGGTGAACATAGCTATGGGGAGCAACCCTGCAGCAGCTGAAACGCGTATTTCTGAATTCTGTGTACGACGATCATATGATATACGTAATTGCAGAATAAATTATTCAAATAACAGAAATATAGTCTGTGTTAATTATTATTTATTAATAATGATTTCCGAGCGTAAACCATTTCGAATGGAATGCATAAGTAAAGAATATATAGTGAGACGTGATTAATCACGTTTTGGAAGAAACTAAACAACTAAATAAAACGAACAGTTTTAAAATGTTACCTATCGATTTTATGTTTCAGCTGTGTACGTACACCGCGTATTACGTAATGAAATAGACTTCTCAAATGATTGGTATCCTCGAGAATCGTCGTTATAAGTTACAGTTCTTAGAAATTAACTTATGTATTTTTTTGAAATAATTTAATAATTTTTCATCTTGATAATAATCGTGCAGTATACGGCTGTCATTTTCGACGGCGTAATTCGAACATTGTCACTAACCAATTAAATAATTATTTATGTGTCCTCAATTCAAAAATTTATCATAAAAACGACATTCTTTCTGTATAGTATCTTTAACGATGTGTTTATTTTGTGCTTTTGTAGATATTTATTGTATCAATAGTTGTATACCTGCCATTCCTCATTCACTCATTCACTTACTGGCATCATTATAATATAATAATAGAGTGAGTACATTAAATCATGTAGGTACTTAATTCAGACACATAAAAAGAACGTAAATAATATTAATGGGGGACATGATTGAGCAATTTACGCAAAAAACATTTAAAGACAGTGTTTTGTAAAATTCTCAACATTCATTATAAATATAGATTTAATATTGAGCACCAACAACTACACCATGTACAACTGGTTATTTTCTTGCTGCTGGTTTAATTTACGCCGGGAGCTCCATAATTTAAGTGCTCCTCTAAAAGCTAGAAAAAGTAGCATACCTTAGAAAAATAATATGTAGGTATAGACATTTTCCTGAACTGGAGTTTTCAAAAAATTGTTGTGAAACAACAAGTTGTATTCAAGCAACTGTACCTTGGGAAGCTACGTGTTTAAATTATAATACAATAATATTTGTCGTATTTTAGTAAAAACCTCTCCCCTTCAGATTTCTATATCAACGCCTGTCACTAAGATACCATTTTGAATGCTATTAATAAATAATTGTAATATGACCAGTTATAAAATTAATTATATACAAATTAACAATATTTATCGCCACAAAATACTATTAATATCACATACGAGTATACGAACCAACTTCCACATAGTACCCACAATAGTTTCTGAAAAATTATTTTTAATAATAACTATTATATTGATAATCATTAAAATATTCAAACTTTCAAGCAGCATATTTATTCTGATTTCTGATACAATCAATTCATTAATCCAACGTATCAGTAATGTATATTATACTATTCCATTGCAATATTCTGAAAAATGATTTAAAAGAGTGCACATAGTTATTAATGGTTTTACAAATGTGAATTACACACTAATTTTTTAAATTAAAAGTGTACAAATGTATTCATAATGTATAACTGCAGTTTCAAAATTAATATTATAATCTATTCAAAAAATTAAAATAATACAAATTAATTTTTAACTTAATAGTGTTTTGGACGTCAACCGTGAAGATTTTCATGTTTACAATTTAATAGGTTAATATTTAAGGTCAGCTGTTGTTTAAGTGTTCGTTACAACTAAGTTCCTATACATATGACACTTTTCAAAAATGTTGTTATACTGGATGATTCACACATGATGCTACCCCCTCCATTATTAGTTGCTTTTATTCAAATTATTTTTTTAGAATTTTAATTTATACTTATAAATATAATATTTTCAAATACATCCTTAAAATAATCATTTAAATGAGAATCGCTATTTTTGAGTAATATTGTTGAGCATTTAAAAACATTTTAAAAATGAGTGTTTTGAATATTTTGGTATACATGAGTTGAACTCACCCCTTCCCACTCAAGGTGTATAACTTTTAAAGCTATATATGAAAATTATATTAATCAAGAGCATCCTCCCACTTATTTTGAGCCACTTCGAGCACTGTGTGTATATAATATATTAATATACCTCTGCGTCAATAGTTTTAACGCACATGAAATTATTATGAATTGTATGATATTATTCTAAAAAGTAGGTATAAGACTTATATTGTATTATATGGTGTAAAAACAAATGTTTTCTATATGCCACCCATCGCCACTGGGTATGCAATTTTATAATGAAATAATATATTTTTCAAAGGGCACACGGAATGGATTATAAAAAAGAGGTATGATAATAATAATACATAATATAATATAATCAGCTATAGTGTGAACGTGCGCCCCCATACGGTTTTGCACCCGCGTCGGGTAGTTTTCATATACACGCCGATGGGAATTTAATGGGTGTTTTCAAATTATTTTCTAATATTTACATCGCACGCGAATGCCCCTCAAACAAATGGACGCCCTCGCGTGCATAATATACACGTTCGGAAATCATTTGGTATTTTTTTTATTCCACAACTTATATAGGTATATACTATATAGGTGTACGCTCTTCGAATCGGCTGATTATTTCGTTTTTATCACGGCGCTTTTGCTTGGTGATTTTAACGGTGGGTCATGACCTGAACTAAAAATCATAAACCCATATAGCGAATCCACATTCGGTTGGAAATGAAAAAAAATAAATAGAATCTCACTGATTAGACACCCCAAAACGGCAAGACCATTTTCTTTCGGAAAAAAAAATGCTCAACTATAATGGTGTGTGATTTAGCATTATTTTTTTTCGATTCCGCGGTTCTTTTTTTGGGGGGGAATCGTCGTAGATACCTATACAATATAGTATAAATAGGTACCATTGTGCGGAAATATACGTATTTGATTCCCATCATCGGTTCGAATTGTGTTTTATAGTAAAAACCGTACCCACGGGAGATAATAAATTGCTACGATTAAATGTTAAAATGCACAACACTTTTTTACTAGCGCATTACGCAGGACGGCTCGCAAGAAACATTGTTATTTACACAGTTTATGTGTGTTCTCTTTAGAATTATTTATAATATGTGTAACGGTTAAACGGTTGGTGAATTTATCTACAATGATGCGCCGTGCGCACCCTCGAAACAGCCATCAAACGATTTCGTTAAAACTACATGTGTGTACCTACATATATATATTATTATTATTTCGAGAGTCGGCGAAACGAAAGCGTTTTTTCTGTTGTCTTTCTCGAGAGTTTACAAATAGTAACAATGATATACATGCATATTGTATTTAACCGCGTTCTGCTAAAATACATGACATATTATAATATTTAGGTGCCTATATTATTATATATTATATCCACGAAAGGGGTGTTATACACGTTCATGTATATATTATATAATGTTATATTAGCCATTCATCCGAATACTGCACATTATATAATATAGGTACCTATATATCGGTCAGTATATATGATAATATTATACTGTTACGCGCCGTGCCCATTGTGACGAATCGCTCCCGAAATAATAATAATTTAAACATTTCCGAAAGTTAAACGCACCCGCGATATCGTGTGCGCTATGCAGTAGTATAACAACACCTCCAGGACATATATACACATAATATTATAATATGCATATTACATGTAAGTACGCGCGTCGGGATTCTGCAGCAGCATATTATACACATTGTGTGCAGCTGTCAACGGCACGTGTCGTAAACACGAAACAATGCGCGGAAAAAAAATCTGTCATTCGGTGGGCAGTGACTCGGCATAATTCAATTTGTTCCGGTCAGCGTGAGGTCATATAATATATGCAAACGAGCCGTTTAGAGCCACCGCCGCCACCGCCGCCGCCGCCGCCGCGACAAAGTCAATCAAAAGAAAAAATAGAATAAATATATTCGAAACGACATTTTAGCCGTCATTATAATAAACACGGCCGACTCACATGCGGGGGTCATTCGGTCTCTGTGACATGCACCGATCCTCCCCTAAACGGGGTGAGTGCGCGCGCGAGCCCATATATATATGAAGTAGGTATATTTATAATAGAAACACGTCGTGACGGACGACGGCCCCCACGATTTTTCCCGACCGATATCATCCCGGGGCCGCGGGGGTAGCATTAACCCTTTTTCTTTTCACCTCTCCCGCTGCAGCCGCCGACTACGACGACGACGATGACGACGATGGCGACGGGCCCATTTAAAACCGTGACTTTGGACTTTTATCCGCAACGGCCGTTTTCCCCGGCGAAAATCAAACCAGATCTGCCGATCGCACACGGCATTTTAACAATATAATATACTTCGGCGGAGGCACCTACGTATGCATATATAATATAGTCGTATTCCTCGTATACCAACGCGTGGGGTGCGAATAATATTAAATATTATATTATGCTTTGTCCACCCATCTCCACCTCCTCCCGAGCGCATATAATAATAATTAGTAAGCACAATATGCCGCTGGTATATGATGATGGGTGGCGGGTACGTTATTGCGGCCGCCACTGCAGCCACCGCACTTCGACTCTATATAATAATAATAATAATAATAATAGAACGTTACCTAGGTATAGGTCATTATAATATTATGCGTGAACGGTATACGCGAGAACATAATATAATAAGTGTGCGTATATTTACATTGAAAAAAATAAATATTTAATTATATACACTGCAGGGCCCGCGCGTAACGTGCGCGTTTTATATTATTATATGTCTATATATTATAAAGTGCGCGTGTGCAGTATTTTACGCGAAAAAAAGGGTTATTATTATTTTCGATATGACGACGAGCTGGTATAGAATATTATAATATATAATATAATGTGGAAAACGGGACGACTAAATCGAACACCGGGTATAGCCGAAACCATCGTACATTATATTTTATTCATCACGATCGAATCGGCAGACCGTGCAGGACGCGGCACGTCACAGGAGGAGGACATGTGCGAGGACGCCGAGAAGGGCAATTTAAAAACGGCGATAGTATTTCGAATCGCACCGGTGCGCACCGCGACAGATATCTCGCCAATTTCCGAATAATGCGTGTAAAATAATGTCGTGTATACGCGCAGCGGTGGTAATGGTGTCGGCCATTATCCGACTGTCGCAGGTATAATATAATATCGCGACGACGACAAGGTAGAAGACGCGTTGATGAAGATAATAATATAATATAATTGTAATAACGACGACGGACGATAATAATCTCCCCTATATAATGATGATCTCGCCGTCGTCGATCGTGTCTCCCGCGGGATCGGGCCGAGTGGAAAAGATAATAAAATATATTATACATTATACGCCGTGCGATCGATGATAAATCGTCTCGCGGCACCGACGACGACGACGACGACGACTTCCTATTATACAACACATACGTCCGTGTCGTCGTTACACGGTGCATTTTGGCGTAATATACCTGCCTGCCTATATTGCACATAGGTATATTATTATTATTATTATTATTATTATTTTTTTCTATCGCGAACCGGCCGCCCATCTTCGACAGCGTGTCATTCAGCCGTCGTCGTGTATATAAAATATCATACGGCAGGTACGTCTCATTCGCGACCAAAGGGGGGGTTGCGTGTACGTCGATTTTTTAGGGGCGCCGGAAGAAGATTATTGATGACTGTGACTAGCGCATATTACGACATTACCTAGGCGTGTACGACGTTATTATTATATATATAACTATATGGGCGACAAGGGAAAGGCGTTTTTCGCGGTGACCGCCGGCCGTGACGGCGACTAACTTTTGTGCGCGCGTGTCTATTATTGACGGGTAGGTATACCTTGGTAGATGGGTGGTAAATGTGTGCGTGCAGAGGTAGATAATGTACACGGTATATTGTAAGTGCGATTTCGGCAGGCAAAGCCCCTAGGCGTCGTCGGGTCCTGGGTACGGACGGGATGTATGGTGCGAGCCATCTGCGTGCATCAGTCGAAATGCATCCGTCAAACGTGCGAAAATCCTCCGGTGTATATTATTTTATATACTTCATAATAGTATATTAAATGTCATTATCGTTATACTCATTGTTCGTGGTTATTTATTTTTCATCGACACTCCGTCGTTGTTCTCCGTATAGGTAATAATATATCGTTGTACAAGATGACTAGTAAGTGTATGGTATCGGCGTACCCATATAGGTATAATATATAACAAGATACATTCTCAGAAAATAAAAAAAAATTGGAGAGTATTTTCCATTTCAGTTGTATACAAAAAAACGAAATTGTTGTCAACGCTTTCATATAATAATGAAGTCTGAAAGAATTATAATAGTATGCATTCGTTTAAAAAATGGTTATCTGCTTAATTTTCTGCGAACCTTTCATTATATTATATTTGATATCGATGAACTATACAAATAACAATTTTTATTTAATATATTATAATATAATCATACAAAATATAATTATAATTTTTCACTGATGAATAAATGCAATTGCATATCATTTAGCTTATTTATTAAAAAATCGATGAGAAATTATAGTATTCAAAAATGATTAGGTACCTACAACACAATTAATCAATTATGTTTACTCACTGGTGAGTGGGTCTCCGAGATAAAACAAAGATCGAATTATTTTTAAATTGAAAATATAACTTAATGATCTTCCTTTTGAACTTAAAATCGACAATACATACTCATGAGTTAAGTACGTATATAAATAGAAGATAGGTAGTAGCCAATATAGGTACTATAGGTACAATATGTGTATGTACCAGGGGAAAAAATGTTATTACATTTTTCATTGTATCTGAGATACTGCCCATTGCCCCATTTCTGTCTTATAATGTACGCTAACGGTTAATATGTTTGATCTTTATAGTACATATTATTATATTGCTTCATACATTGTGAAAGTTATTATTTGTTTTACCATAGTATGTTAACTCTTAAGATCCACGCCTAGGTTGTTGTTTTGTTCAATTATTGAGCTTAAAAACGCAACTTTTCCAAAAAATTAGTGGCTAGATATTAATATTTTAAAGTATTATCTTGAATACAATATTAAAAAGCGTTGAATTAAATGATGACAATTGAATATATACTACTGATATGGCGTGTGTGCTAAGCAGGGCGAATTTGATCTCTCTTCCCGCAGTACCCTCTCCATTGTTACAACCGCTACTGACGATATTTCGGTTGAAATACAAATATTTCGAAACGTTTTTGCAATTTCGTATTTTTTTTTAAGAGTCTAAACACTCCCTTAGGCACAGTTTAGGTGATTACCCTGAAATTAAGACCCCTAATATACAGCATATTTTATCTTATAATGTTTGCCAAACCGTTTTCCAGCTAACATGTATATGGGGCTGAACCTTTTTAAAATGCCGTAAGCTGTTATACGTGTTTCACGATATCATTAAGTATAATTTACATTACTGTACATATAATATTATAATTATAACATAACTTAAATGTAGTCCACAAAAAAAACAATATTTTTATTTCTGATGATATTGATTTGTGTATTTAAAAAGTATAAACTTGAGAATGTGTATTATTACTCATAAAAAAAAACAAAAAATTCAAATACAATTTAAATGTATATAAATTAGAAATACAGCTGATTTATTCTAAAGGTCTAATATTGTGTGTTCACCTGGTAAAGCAATACACGCAATTCAGCTGAAAATTTATTCATACGTCGTTAAAATTATACTACGTTTGTTCGGGGTGTAAAAACTGGAATTATATTAAAAAGAAATACATGCTGTTTTGAATATAATATGTATATATGTAGCGAACGCTGAAATATATTTATTATACTGTTATAAACAAAATATCATTAAATATATTTCAATATTTATTTAATATTTAACGTATATACAAACTATGTAGTTTTTAGAGAAAGTATAAAAAACACAAAAATAACGTAATTTTACTGAATAATTCCAAGTTTAATTTATAAGGAACACGTTCAGTTTTTGGAGTTCTACAACCTTTCACAGTTCAGCACACGGACCATATTTAATCGTATAAATACATCGAATAAATGATTTACAACTCTCACATCAAATTGTTTTTATCCAAGTAATAATTTACTTCAAGTTTCCCATGTGGATTTGTGATTATTAGAAAAAAATTTATTTTGGCTTACAATATGTGTACATTGTGTAAAAACATATTTGAATATTATACGCAGACCTTAAACAGCCATAATTAAACGGAATGGACATAATTAATTTTGCTTTAGTTAGGTCGTTTTTTATTATTACCATATTATACACTTCGCGTGTTATGTTTCCTAATGATAAATTGACATACAAGTATACAACACAAAAATTCGTTAGATATGCAATTTAACTAATACTCAGCAATATGCATGTGATAATATACTTTGTATAAACCTAAAACGTGTGCAAAATGAATCTAATTTTATCAAAAATTTCCTTTTGTGATCACTCAGCATTGTATTGAACTATATACATTAGTTCTAAGCCAACAACTGCAGTATAATATATATATAACACTTTCACTTCAAACGGAATGAAATAAACTCGTTATAACACAATATTATT
Source organism: Myzus persicae (assembly GCF_001856785.1). Classification (NCBI taxonomy): domain Eukaryota; kingdom Metazoa; phylum Arthropoda; class Insecta; order Hemiptera; family Aphididae; genus Myzus; species Myzus persicae. Next base: position 199,501 of record NW_019103953.1, read on the forward strand.
CGTTTGCATATTGTCTTCGTTTCGTCAAAACAATCGATCGTATTTAAAATACTACATCGTCATTGTCAATCGATATATACTTGATACCTATTAGGACTCGGTTTAACTTGTAAATAGTGTGGATACCCATACAAGAAGGTCTTGACGAATTGTTTTCAACAAATTTTCATGATTGACTCGTTATCCCTCTAAATTCTTTTATTATTCACCGCTAGAACTTCAGACGACATCACACCATATACAGGATATTTGGTGAATTTAGTAACACACTCACAAGCCCCTTTTTATCCTTTAATATTGAATTTATTCAGTGTCAGTTATTGGAATGTTTATATATACTTATTAACGACCTTAATCTATGTTTTGAATATATATTTTGATATAAATGTTTTATACACCATCATATAAATGTCACGTGGCAATATAACATTTTTATCTAACGAGGACCACTCTTTTGTACTATACATTATCAAGCAGATGATTTTTATGACAATGTTAATGCTTTAAAATTTAAACTCAAACGGGTAGTTTTAAAGGGAGTTTACCAATTGCGCTTAACCTCTTAACCTTTTTCATACTCCAATTGAGCTTAGTAATTTTCAGAGTAATATTCGTTTTATTCAATAGCACATATAACAATATTTTTATTAGAATACAATCATGAACATAAATATAAATAATATAATACACACAAATATACAATTACCATTAAATAAATATATATTAAAATAATATTATTTTATATTACCTACATTATATTTTTAGTGTATATAATTAAAAGTGGTTCATAATATATATGAATAGCTTATTTCAGATTTAAACAAAAACAATTTTTTCGTTTGTTTACAATGAACTTCAACAAAATTAGTACATTTAAGATACTCCTAATATACATAAACATAGGTACCCAACTAAAGTATATGCAGCGCAATCGGTATACTGATCTTAAAAAACAAATTTTGTCTTAGGTGCAACAGGTCCAGTTTAAGTACTAATTAATGACCCTGCATCAAGTATAAAATAGATATAATATTAGCCTAGCCTTTATTTAACATGGACAGTTAAAAAAAATTATAAAATGTTAATAAAAGATTGAAAATGAATTAGGTACTATTAATTTATTAATTACCAAAACTATACCATTTTCAAAAAAAAAAAAAAAAATAATTTGACCATAATCTACAATAAAAGCGGGCGGTTCTAATTTGAAAAAAAATAAGTTTGTGTCGCCACAGGACATCCGTTAAATGATATAAAAATACAAGTACCTTTTCGAAATATAGCTTTGAAGTAGGTACCTATATATTTAAAAATTAAAAAAAATCATGATTTGAATAAACGAATAGTAGATGGAAAAAAACGAGGGTGAGCAATGAATCGCCCTGTACAAAAATATCATCTATATATTACAATACACAGTGGACAAGCGGGGACGGATAACGAATCGTACAAATCCCCCAAGTCGAGCTGCAGTCCTGCACAGCGACCTGCTGGAGCGGATACAAAGTATACGCCGCGTCGGTACTCAGTACTATAACATATTACACAGTATACAATATTATTATACTTATTATACTTGTTGAATTCAGTTTTGTCATCGCAAAAAGCACTAGAAGGTAAAGAAAAAAAAACCGGTAAGTCGAGAGGACTTGTGTGTGACGGGGGTGACCCACGCCGCCCTACACGTAAGTGTGTGTGTGTGTGTGTGTGTGTGTGTGTGTATATATATATAGGCACCGAACAATAATAATAGTATAATAGTCGGCTGCAGTGGACAGAAACAATATAATGTCAACCGGCCTCTTTTCGCAGAGTGTAGGAGCACATAACATTCACAATATAATGCGTATGGCAGTAGGTACCTATACCCATATAAGTAGAGCAAAAGTCACCGCCGAGTCATCGATCAATATACCGCGGGACGGTGCTCGACGTGCCTCGAGTGGGGTCCACATATATATTATTATACAACCATTCAAGTCTAATTTAGGTATATTATACAATATACGCATACGTAACATATATATACATATATCTCGAGGTATATACTCGTGATATATATATATATATATATATATTATTATATACATAAAATGTAGTACATAAATCCAGCCGTCGTGTGGCGAAAATAACGGGCGTCGGGGGCACGCGTCTTTAGCCCGTCAGATTTATGGGAAGAAAAAGATGTTTGAAAAAAAAAGAACGTCCGGGATTTTCTAGATCTTTTGTTGTGCATAGAATTTTTTTTTTCCGATACAAGACGACATCGCCCCTAAGCCAATCTCAACATCTGCCTCCTCGCGCACGATGCATGTATGTGCCATGCCTACCGACAAGCTACCACCTGCGACACCGTTGCGCCACACTCCTCGTCGTCACATCATTGTACGCTGATAAACAATGCTGGGCGATGGAAAAAATATATATAATATATTACGGCGGCGAGTACGAACGGGCAAAGACTTTTTTTTTTTTACTCTTCGGTTGTGGTTTTCGAATAGGATTCAATAATATTTTAAAACGCATTATATTGTTATTATCGCCATCGACGTCGAACCCGCGATCGCGGTCCGTTCGGTGAAATATAAAAAAAAAAAAAGAGGTAAAATTGAGTGAAACTCGTTCGAGTATTGCCGACAAGACGGGAAAAAACGATTGTGAAACGGTTTTACGATTCAATAATATTATATAATATTATTAGGTATCATTGTAATAATTATTTCCCTCCGTTTCCGCTCGAATCGTAGTCGTTGAAGCGCGTATAATATTGTTGTGGTCCGTCGTCCGTGTGTCTGAATGCGGGCCAGTACAATCGACGCTAATCCTTGTTGCGAATTCGGTGTTCGTCGTGACCGTCTTGTGTTAGAGTTTGCGAGTATAATATTGTCGTGCCCGCCTATTATATAGCAGTAATAATAATAATAACAATAATAATACTATTATAACGTACACTATATATACGTACGTATGATACGACGAACCGAAAATTGTGACCTAACCGTATCAGCAGGGCCTTAGAGCAATAGAGAGGAGGCATCTGCGTGTGCCTAGTGTATTGGATTTTGGGATCAAAAATAATACATGTCTCGCCTGTTGCAGCTTTGCCAGTTCGCCAGTTTGCCACAATAAAATATTATCCTCATTTCACATTTCCAACAGCTATAACGCATTATATTATTATATTTGACGTAGTACCTATATATTTGTGTAGCCATTGTGTGTATTTAGGTGACCTATCACGTGGAATATAATATGGTGGGATACGAGGCCGTGTACTCGGAACAATTTTCGGAGGAGGAGGGGGAGATGTGTTCTGAATATTAAAGTATAGAGAAATAATTTTATGAATTAATAAGTTTGCGTAAACCGAAAAAATTACTCCGTTTATGTCATAATTCTAACAGATCCATTATTACGGTCCATTTTATACGCTTTATAAAATATGTTCAATATTTCATTATTTCATTCGATTACTTATATCTGTTGTTTTGTACTTTCCACATTTGATTTAGTTGCTGTTAAAAGTGTAGGTATATATTGTAGATTTGTAGAGAATATTATATTGATGTGCTGATGTGCGAATTAAAGAGCTCCGGTTTAATTGAACTTCGTAAATCTCTACAGAATTTTCAATGAAATAATATTATGTTTATCATAATATAGAAATAATATCAACTTTGTTAAGCAGTATTAGATACTAAGTAACAAATAAATTAGTTTCATAGGATTCAAAACATTAATTTTAATTTTACGTATAATTGCATATTTCAAGGTTTCGGCATTTTTTGGCATAATATTATTTTATTCAAAAAGTATTTAACATTTTTATAATTATTGTAAACATAATGTTCATAAACTTTTGATGTAAGAACCATTTTTGTTTTGTTTTTATATGTATCAAAAACAAGATGTGTTTGAAAAATAAAAACTAAAAAATATGTACTGTTAGTTGTTACCGAATATAGTCTCCTCTTTAGATGTTTCGTGTTATGTATTATTTTGTCTATTGTCCTTGTTACTTTTTTTTCATTAAAACTGATTGTAATTTTTTTTTTTAATAAAAAGTAGGCATACATGTATAATCAATAGTAGACGCTAAACTGTTAAATTATTAAAAACAATAGTTGACCCATAAGTCCAATGATAACAATTACAATTTTATAAACAACCACAATAAAAAAATGTATTTATTCATATATAGTTTGAAATCAAAAACATCAAGTTGAAATTATATTTTCATAATAAATTAATATAATTTTGGTTTCTCAGATCAACGATTAATGTATTAGTTTTACAATCATATGTGGTTTTTTTGTGCCTACAGTGTACACGATAAGAAGTCGAAATAATGTTTCAATTTTCAATTTCAGTGATGCTCGGTGGACTATATAGTATATTTTTATGGGTTTTGTATTTAACTTAGTAGTTCTAAGCCAAATTAACTGGTTTTGAGCTAGTAAAAATTCTAAAACTGAATGGGCTTTAACTACTTATTTAACCTATCCGGCACTAGTGTCAAACTTATCTCGTTTAATCACTTGCTCCATGTATTGCTATACCTGCAGGTCAGTAAAATAAAATATAAACTATTTTATTAACATTTTATTTCAATATACTTTACACGTACTAGGAATAACTATTAAGTATCTAGCCAAGTATTATTGCTTCAAAATCCTTCAGCATATTTCCCTGTTTGGTGTATTAATCTGTCACTGATGCACCGTACCTGCATAGATAGACAACATATTAATAGTTTTCGTGCAATAAAAATATAAAACGTCAATCGATAGACAAAAAATAAAAATAAATTTAAGAATAGTGCAAAAATGATGTCATCGGCCGGGGATCGAACCATGGACGTTAATTACCTGTTGATTAAAAGCTACTAGTTTCTCGTGAAACGGATTAATAGCCATTTTTTTTGAAAACTTATTGAACAAGAAATGTGAAAAAGAGATGTGGGCCCCTAATCTAACTCTCTAGCGGCACTTACACCTCCTACTGCAGTTGGCTTCAGAGGGTTTGTGCTTTCGGAGAGTTTATTTAGTTTCAACACTTTCTAGATCCACGACGTCATAGGACATACAAGTGTTTTAGCTATTTTCTTGAGTATTTAAATACATGATTTGTTTGTTCTCGTGGCAACGAATTGAAAAAACGGTTAACTGTTATAATATGTGTCTATCCGGGATCATTCGATTGTCCTTGAAATAGGGTGGCATGGCAACCACACGGATAAGTGAATTTCACGGTTAATCCGTAAAATACAAATTACAGAAAACAAATTTTCCATCATTTTATTCTCAAAACAATTATCGAATTATGTTATGGGAACAAAATAGTATTTAAATAAAATTAAATATATACACTTATTTTCATTCAAACTTTCATATGTATAGGTAATTATCATTAAGCTGCAGTTTTTTTTCATTAAGTAGTTTGTATTGTTTTATTCATAAGTTTTATACTGTATAATATATTCAAGTGATTATTTGAATATTTTTAGGAGCATGATTGTACATATTCAATCGTTTTTAGTGTATGCACACATACGCCTTGAACTACTCTTTAGTGGTATATAATGGCGAAACTAAAAAGTCGGTAAGTCACAGAAAATTACAGTACACCCATAAATAAATACTCGAGGAAATATTTTATTTGTTCTAATAAGCATAATATTATTCAATGTAGGAGGATAGAGAAGTTTTTATCATTTTAGAAGCCAAAAGTTTATTTATTATTTTAATATGATCTGAAAGTGTTAATACGTATAAGACTCGAGTTACCTTAACAAACATATTAGTCGGTTCCTATGACACATTTAAACATTTTATGTAAGACACCAATCTCTAGTGAAGCGCATTTTACCGAAACCAATAGTTAAGTGAGATAATATGTTAACACTATAATAAGCGCACTATAATAACCTAACCTACGAATTTATTTTCTAAATCGACCGCCAAAATAATCGGTTGTACAGTTAAAGAACTAAAATATAATACAAATTGAAAACATTGCGATGACTCAGAACGAGTCTATATGAAACACAATAATAAATAATGATATGTAATGCGAATGATGTCGTCGGAAACGGCTTTACACCATTTCGTTCACGCGTGTTATGATTAATAAATTATTTTTTTTTAGTATCTGCGGTCTGTCATCGTGCACATAAAGGGTAGGTACCTACTTTTTTCAGAAAGGGCATCTCTTGTTTTTGTTTATCATTTTTAATGGTTGATATATATTTTTTATATTTCTTTTACGATTGACATAGCACATAGAGCAAGAGCATTACAATACGATTCTGAGTTTAAGATTCGAGAACCCTTCGTTGTACAACAATAATAATAATAAATGTTTAATTGAAAATGCATGCAACAGTTGTAGGATAAAAACCGTAACAACTGTATGATTTATATGAATGGAAAAAAGTATCAATTTCATAAAGGTCACCCTTTAGTTGACAAATTCACTCTGCGATATTATATGTATTATATGTGATACATATATATATATATATTATGTGTGTGTGTGTGTGTGTGTATACGTAAACCATAAAACCATACGCACAATATATATAATATAATATTATTTTTTGTGAAAGAGTTAAACCACGACCTGACCCTAGGGGTATACGTTTTTCACCACGAAGCACAAACGAGACCATGAGAAACGATGACATTTAGATAACCGTACGTGTGAGAAAAAAAATTAGAGCACCCGAGGGGTGACGGTGAAATTGAATGCTAAAAAAAACCGCGGCATTTTGACATATCGAGAGCAAATATTTGTTCAATGGGATGAGAAAAAAAAAGAATTTGTGTGGGTTTAAATGTTGGAGGATTATTGCAGCAGCGTGCGCAGTGTATACACATACAATATCACCGAGTTTCAATACGATTATTATATATATAATGTATATAATGTGGGTATAAATATGATATATTTTTCATATTTCAAATAAATCATTGGATTGGAAAGAAATGTATAAAAAGAATAACAACATAATAGCGAATACTATAAGTGCAGCTGCAATTGTGAAAAATAGTTGATATCGACAATAATAATAATTAATCTGTCAAAACCGGTCGGTACCTACAGTACGACACCACTACTCCAGTGCTCATAACTTAAAACTTTAAAGGTATTGTGACGCATATTATGTCAAATGCGTTGGGTGTTTGACTGGGTTGACGATTTAGTCTAGTTAAATTTTCCAGTGGTATATTGGTGGCTGATCATGACTGATATCAAATTGGTTCCCATATTGCATCTTCTTTCATTTACCCTTGAGCCGTGTTGAATTTCGTTTGATTTTAAGCAATTCTTCACAATATAAAATATGTATCTAGTTATTGCAGTTATTATTATAATCATTATTTTTACTGATTGTAAACCGATAAATTGTATTAACACACTTGCTTAATACTGTTTTTTCTATTCAAAAATTGTTAGAAGCAATTCTACCAATCATTTTTCATTTTTATCAAAATAGGCTAGTGTAGTTTATTCAGTTATAGCGTGTAGACAAATCCAACAGTTTGGTAGAAACTGAAGAAAATAATTCAGGTATCGGACATTAAAGGCCTAACTATTTTTTGGATGTAACGAATAAGTGAGGTACAGCTTAAATTTAAACAGAAAGTATCTTCCGTTACATTTTAAGATACTCAATTCCTAATGGTACTTGGTAACGAATTTGGCAACTCCCGTATTGGTATAGGTAATGGTTAAACGGTATAGCCATCCAGAATATACATCCAAGTATAGGACACTAACTATTGTTGAAAGAAAGCGATAAGGTGTAATGGCAAATATCTTGTGATCCAAAATCCAAATATTAATGCACACAAATATTGCACTCCAAAGTGCACATAACTGCAAGTTCTAATATATATTGATAAAGCATCGTAGGTTTTCCCTTACAATAAATCTGTAGTAACTATATAAGTACAAAAGTATATTATAATTATGTTCATTATATTATTGACGGGACCTCTCCTCTAGGAGTGATAACTAAAGCGCGTGTTTTGTTTGTATCTACCAAAAATACTTACTATTCTTAATATATTGTTAAAAACCATAAATCTTTATGATAAAAAAGTGTTAGGGAGGTTTAAAATAAATAAATATTATTTACGATATTTTATCAATGATCAAACACATCAAACAATATATATGAATAAATTTCATTGTAGACAGATATCAACGTGTATGAACATTGAACATAAATACAAATAATAAGTTACAACTACAATGTAATATTATGTTTACAAAGCAGAATATAAAATAATAAATGGCATCTATATACTAATGGTTCGTTTGCCGGCGCGCCGTTAAAATAATAAATCAAACGAAACTAGTAAATTGTTCTAATACGAGTACACTTTTTCTAAATTAATCATTTTTCTTGTTCATTACAAACCGGCCAAATTTAATTAAGTTTTTATGTTTATTGGGTATCTGTTATTTTAAATTTTTGGAATAGAATTCAGAAATTGTTTACCAAAAATTAACTTATTTTTGTTAAAATGAAATTTCTTATTAATTTATAGTTTTCTCAGATTTGAATATTGTTTAATATTTTAACATATATACAGTTTATACGTATTTTATATACTAGAATAATTTTTGCTCTCTCTTACACAAGTATAATGCATTAAAACATTCCTCCATATATCACTCATAGTAATTAAATTATTGAAACTAATTATTAAAATATACATTGCCTATATTATACAATTTTAATGAATAACACTATGTTTTGTCAGAAGCTTTTTTAAGACTTTTTTATTTCTAAGAACGTTTTTAATAATACTAATAATTATAAATAACTAAAACATTTAGAAAATGAAAAAATAATTACTTTCTTAAAAGTCTATACTTCAAAAATAGCAACTTATTGACGATAAACATATAATAATATTATTATTATTTATAGTTGTTACAACAAGTAATGATACCTTAATTTCAATAATATATAAAATCGCAAAGAGGGAAATATGGAGATACATTTTAACTATGTTCTAAATGTGCGTAAGACAAAAAAAATGGTTTATGTTAATTTTGCATTTGTCACAATCAAAACAAGATTGTAGTTAGACATTACATATTATACACAAATAAATAAAATATTATCAGACAAAACGGACGGGGTTAAAGCTGCTCCCCATCACTGCAGGACACGTTGGTTATACCTACACCCTGAATCATGATCACGATTTAATATATATGCATATTGTATACGATAATAATGTAATACAATAATATATTATTGCTTATTATAAATACTATAATATTACACAACAAATGAAACTGGCTTGATGTCTAGTATGAAAATCATTGTCTAAAATACCAAATGAAGTGCAACGTAAAAATAACAATAATCCTACTATTGTTATTATTTTCTTTTGTGCAATTGAACGTAGGTCAATTTGTCAGATGTTTTGTCATTGTATTCTATTATAATATAATGCGGGATCCGTAATTGAGCCATCAAAAATAATCTAGACTACATTTTTATTATTATTGCGATAAACGGAATGATTAATATATACGCATTATATAAGTGAGTTGCGTTTATCTATTACAATGCATTGTATACTATAACGCATATTATTATTTATTATAATATTATTGGTCAACAATATTATAATAGTTGATCCATACATTCACTGCATTTTTTAATGCTATTTTATTCATGACAATTACGAATCGATGTTTAAATGGGCGATATGCGTACATAATATAATATACATACTGTAGGGTAGTACAACATAACATATGATATGGTTAGAAATTGATGTAAGTTCTTTCTATTCCATTTGTCCGTACATAATAATGTAAAATTCTATTATAATTATTAATTATATTATGATGTAGCCCGGGGGTAGATAATTTTATACAAATATAAAACACTAATCTAAAATACAAATATTCAACAAGCCGTCTTCTTTGCGATCATTCGTCCGCAATGCAGGCGGGTCGTATTTATAGAGGTATGCTTGATGCCTTTTAACAACTGTATAATATAATCGCTTATACACATTACGCATAGGTAGGTAGATACATATTATTATGCAGGTTCAAAATGATTGTCACTTATTTTATTTATTTATTAATACTGCAATACACAAACGCACATAATAATAATTTAATGTTATGACAATTTGCTCTCTATGGAAACATATATTATATGCATACAACGATTACTTTTCATGTTCACTGCAACCATTGCACCGGTAATAGCGCAATAATGACATTTAATGCATACGTATATTACCTATTATTATTATTATTATTATCTTTATTATTATGTATGCACACTGTAAACGGGGCCAGACGAACCGCACCCTCGGTCGCAAATGGGCTACCCACCAGTGGCGGCGGGGTTGACTTGCATTAAAGTCACTGCGAATGACACCAAACTGCGATTCATGGGCCGTTAAACGCCCATCACGTGGCCGATTTCATGTCCCCCTGCTGTCCGGAGTACGAATCGCCGTTGCATTCACTGCTGAATTTCTACACTCGTACAAAATGTTCTTCTAATTAATTCATAAAATGAATTGTCTATTGTCTCGATCGTGGGTACCTATACGCATTAGTCATACAGTGTTTCGAGTGCGTTATAATTGACCGCGTCCCAACTAATGCATATAATATATAGTGTCATATAAATCACACGTGAATATAGATAGGTACTGCCGAGTTTTTTGTCTAATGCTCGAGTTTGCGCATTGTTTAACGCCACTGTTTTGTTTACAACGATGGCAAAACAAACAAAAAAGTATAACGTTACACGCAAATATAAAACCGGTAAAAACGAATCGTACTCGTAGCGATGTATCTATCTATATTCTATATACTTCACTCATTTCTGTTTTATTTATATTTCATCGTTATAACAATATTATAAATATTATATTATTGTCTATAAAATTGATAGGTCTGTGAACTAATGTTAATAATAAGTATATGTATATAGCTATCTATAAATATACGAGTGCATACATATGTGAGTTGCATATGCATTGTGTACGTATAACTATTAATTATTATTATAGGTATGTACAGTGAGAACAGTATGGTTAAAAAGTTAACGGGTCAGTGGTTATAATAGACAGTATACCCAGTATGGTATTAAAAGGGTTTTATTATAATACACTTTCTGCATGATGAAACATTGCAAGCTAACTTATGATTTTGATACTTGATCACCTTTATTAAATAAAATACCGGATGGTTGATTCAAAACATTAATCAATATGTTCATGACTGACACATGCTATATAGTATTTACCTATATGGCTAATTTAGAAAAAATGAATACGTATAATTATTGTCGCAATATATTTTTTAACTGAAATTCTATAATATTTTAAAATAATTAAAAACACTTTTATCACTTGCTATTGTCTAAAAACACTAATATTTGTTAAAAAAATCAAGTCTGAAGTCATATAAGTTACTTATATATAGGGCTCGGATTTTAAAGCAAATGCTTCTATTTATATATTTAAGATAGAAATCTAATTTTTATACATAAATTCATTTCACGTTAATCTGATACGAAATAAACGAATTTATTTTTGCTTTTTTTTGCTTTTTTTAGTATAAATGCTTTTTTTGCTTTTTTATTGCTTTTTTCAGTTATTCAAGCTGTGGAATTTTTATTTGTTG